>NC_069503.1:1055950829-1056155829 GCF_027579735.1 Bombina bombina
GTTTTTACATGTGTTTATTTACTTAACTGCAAGGGCTCCAATGCACTTCTATATATGTCTTTATATATGTACAATATTTTGTTTTAATAATTTTTATTAGATAGTGTTATTATAAATTTAACTGTACTTTATAATGTATTTTTTTTATGTGTTTTTTTGCAATTTTTATTTTTGCGAAACAGTTAAATAGAGCTCTGAAGTTGCCATAATCATTCTAGTGTAAATCTCAATTGCGCTCAAGCGATCATGTTTACTTTCAACTCGTAATACCAGCGATAAGCCTGACAAGCGTAAACACTTACGATAGGCCCCTTATCCACTCATAATTTAGCCCTTAATGTTTCACAAAGAAATTAAGAAATTAATGTATAATTCGGATAATTAGGTTAAATTCGCTAACATTTAAAAGGACAGTCTGAGTTTAGTACAACTTATCTCTCCTGATTGTGCTTAAATATTCTAGTACTGTGCATATTCCTTACTGTGCAAGTGTTAAGTATCAAAGGTACATTATATCTTATAATATGCTGAGCATATTGTTTTAACATACTGGGCCAGATTACAGGCGGCACGCTAATGAAAGCACTGGAAGCGATACAGGATATCGCTGGACCGAGTTAACATTAGTGTGCGACTTGGTATTACAAGTCCATGGTAAATTATATTTAACAGAGAAGGGTTAGGGTGGCCGACATGGCTCTAGTGCAACCTATACTTTCAATGGAGATTGTGACTGAGCTAACTTGCGCTCAAGTTGAAAATTATATGCCGTGCTCGAGCAAAAGCTGAAACTGCACAAGAATATTTAGCGTGACTAGAAACCTGAAATAAAGTGTAATGGTTAAAAAAATTTTTTTCACAAAACACATCCAAAACAAATTAGGATAAAGTAGTAAACTAAAATATAAATTTTTCGGTATATATATATATATATATATATATATATATATATATATATATATATATATATATATATAATTTTAATATTGATAAAAAAAAGATTTAAAAGGGTTAAAAAGGGACATGGTAAATTGCAAATTTTTTGACTGGAAAGAGCTACACCTAACTGACAAGGCCCAATGAAGGCCGTAACGATTGTCTGGGGTTGCTGTTTTCCTTTTTCAGAGAGGAATTAACTGGTATTTTAGCACTGGACTGACCTTAATAGGCAGGATCAGACTGATATACTACATTAAAGTTCTACTCTGTGAAAAGCATTACTGGGCTAAAAAGAGACTGAACCCAGGTGCTAAATCGAGAACAGAACCGGCTAAAAATGTTATTGAGCTGGTTGTTTTTTCCTGTGAGTGCGCTTCTCTCTTTCACCAAGATTACAAGTTGTGTGGTAAACACGTTGTGTACATACCGCTCAACATGGGTCTGTACAGATATTTCCATAGCTATTAAAATTCACCATAAAACTTTCTTTTGTCGTACAGTATGGTGTGGTAAGCCGCATACCGCACAAAATCCAAGTTCCAACTTGGGGTGCTCGTGCACATGTTCCCCCATAGAGATCAAAGGAGAAAAAATGTTGGAAAAAAACAATCACCTGCGATTGCGAAATCGCTACCACATTTTCTTATTCCCCATTGAAGTCTATGGGGAAAATAAAGTTTTACAAAAACTTAACACCCTAACATAAGCCCCAGGTCTAATAACCCATAAACCGCTGTCCCCCCACATCGCCAACACTAAATAAACTTATTAACCTCTAAACCACCATCTCCCCACATTGCTACTACTAAAATAAACCTGTTAACCTCTAAACTGCAGTCCCCCCACATCACTACTACTAAAATACAACTATTAAACCCTAAAACACCGTCCCCCCACATCGTTACTACTAAAATAAACATATTAAGCCCTAAACTGCCGCCCACACATCAATACTACTAAAATAAACCTATTAACCCCTACATCACTGTCCCCCACATCACTACTACTAAATAAAACCTATTAACCCCTAAATCGCCATCCTCCCACATTGCCAAGATTAAAATAAACCTATTAACCCCTAAAGCACCATCCCCTCACATAGTGACTACCTAAATTTAACTATTAACCCCTAAACATAACACCCCCTAACTTTTAATTAAAGTTACAATAATACTAACTACCTTAAAATGTGTGAGCCCTGTGCTTCTAAGTGTTAAGAACTGGAGTTAAGAACTGGAGTTAGAAACTGGAGGGGGAAACTGCAGACCCCTATAACAGGTAATCCTTACTAACTATACACCTGCACAATGCTCTCTATGGGGTTAATTTATTAATGTGGGAGCGGACATGATAGGAAGTAGTGTATCATGTCCGCCGCACATCAATAACTGATATAACAGCATACGGTGTCAAGGTATATGTGAAGATTAATATATATTATTATATTTTGGCTATCAGCATCAAATGATTCATTCATTTATAAGACATTAACTGCTTTGGCTGTATAAACAAAACCCCTTTGTTCCCATTTCATCAAAAGAAATTGCTTTCAGGGTTATCTTTGGAGAGGTCATTTTAAAAGGAACACTTTCTTGCTGGGGTGTGAAGCTGAAGTCCCTATCAGATGGTGGTTTAACTTTTCTTATGGCCCTAAAACATTTGGTGATCAAAGAGATGGTCATTTATACTATGTATTGCAAGTTCTTAATTCAGACATGGGAGACATTGCTAAATTACATCAAGATCCAGCCGGAACTTTTCCTAAACACTCAATATGCTAAATTATGCAATTGTATAATCACAAACAGCCCTTTTTAAAGCTTAATTGGACTCAGAAAAAAACAGTTCTCAGCTAAACAGACAATTTCAAAGGAAACAGTCTTATGCACATAGGTGCTAATTACTCCTTAAAATCAGGTACACATCTATGCTAGCTAAACAGAAAGCACATGTTACAATGTAACTTTGAAATTTACTGAAACTACAACTGATAACATATTAAATGTATGTCTCAGACTGTATTGAATGTATATATGGGAGATAAATTAAAATTTTGTAATAGATTAAATGGCAATTGTGATAATCCCATTGTTGAAGTATATATAACATGTTTTTTCTGTATTCCAGATGGGGCTAGAAGATGCTAAATACAGGATTGCCTGCATGGGATGACCTAAGTCATATCATATGATTATGCACTAAATGTTTAGGAACTTTTAAATACATCTCTTGAAATATAGTGAGTTGGATGTATGGAAGTCATTTTGATGTGATATGACTATAAAATATTGATATTTGAAATCAAATTGTAAATTTTCTGTTATGCTAAATGAAATATAAATGCTAAAAAGAGAAATTTATTAACGTAATAAATTATAGTATGTTTAATATAATTATTATATAGGGAGAATTGAATAAGCAGTATAAATTAATTTGATATAATATAATATTAAAAAATATAAGGTGTTTGATATTGATGTAATCAGGAAAATGATATAATACCACCCAATCTATAATTTAGGTTGTAAGGGATTAATGCAAAAAGTTATGGTCTGAGGAATAATCACTTTATGAAAATAATTAAATTGTTAAAAATGTTGAATGGTGAGATGTGTTTGTTGGTTGTCTGCTGCCCCCTAGGGCATTGGAATGGTATGAAAACCAAATAAATTTCCTATTAGGACACACATACAGATCCAATAAGGGAGCATTCCCCAAAGTATCCAATAAGAAGGGACAAGCACCGTGGGCGTGAACGAAAAAGATCATCAATGATTATATATAAGGAATGGCTAAATGCAAACAGGGACAGTTTTTGTGTGACTAGTGATTGATAACTGGCAGCCATACTTGGGGACACATTCACTTAAGCAACAAACTAAAAAACTTACCTTGATCTATGTGATAACTTTCCTTCAAATGAGATGATCTAAAGATATTTGGAAAAGACAGCTATGAATTGGTTCAGATTGGTGATGTATAATTATCCTAATTTTTTATATTTGAAACAAAGGTTGTTGGTAAGACCATATTCAAATTATAGCTAAGAGATTTAAAGGAGCACTCAGTATTTTAACTGTGTTCATAGTCCTGTATAGTGTTAAGTTTGTCTCTTGTATGCTAAGATGTTTATGCAATGTATTTGCAATATATATATATATATATATATATATATATATATATATATATATATATATCTTAGAATTGGTTTTAATTATAAGTAACTAAGAATTTGTTCTAGTTTAAATAAATGAGCATTTAATGTACTTGTTTACATTGAGAATATATGTATTTTTAGTATCCTAATTAGAATTGTATTAGAATCAAATGTAGCTAAATAGCTGAATATATTGCTTAAATGTTAGCAACTAAATATCTTGGAATCTCATTGTGTTAACTGAATGAAATTCTATTGTGAATAAGGCTAATTTTAAAGGTAAACTTTTTATGAACTTTGCATAGCATATTTTAATAGTTTTTAAATGTGTATAGTATTGACTCATATTCTGATTCCTACAAATATATTTCAATTTGTTTATAGATATCAATTAATAAAAAGAATTCAGGAATTTATATTAATTTTATGGTTTCTAGTATATGTATACTTTATTGGGGTTTAGTTTAAAGGATAATTATTAAATATATTGTGTTATAACCCTGCCATATACTGACATATTATTTGGAGGCACTTTGCATGAGATATTATTAATATTTATTATAATGATATAATATATTTGTAGTAAATAGAAATTATTATAAAAAAGAGAAAAATTTAATATTTTGAAAATATAGTTTTTTTTGAAAATTGAAATATTGATTTTCATATTTCGAGATTAATATTGATATTTTGAAATATGATTAAAAAATAATTTTTTGAAAAATTAACAAAAATATAAATTTTTTATATTTCAAAATTAATAAAAATATAAATTTTTCATATTTCAAAAATTCATACAAATATACATTTTTCATATTTCCAAATTTAATAAAAATATTAATTTTTCATATTTCAAAATTAATATAATTTTTTTTTTAAATATATTTTTTTCTCTCTTTTTATTGGTAAAAATTGTATTAGCTTTTTAATTTAACTAAATACTAAGCCAATATAATAATGTCTGTAGCCAGGAGTGAATCATTTAATTCTGTACATGACGTTGAAGGTTGTGCCCTAACAATACCCTTTATTCGAGGTAAGGTCCTTAAGAGGGACATTATAGGCCACATTAAAGAGAAGTTTAATATTGCGGGTGAATTCAATGAGTACATGAATATGCTTGAAATTAAGGCTAAAAATCTTGCCATTGATGATAATAGGTGGAATGAAAATAGTTAATTATTCCAAGAATTATTCATGATTAATCAATGCAAGGTTCTCAAAAAGCGAGACAAACTAATAATAAAATCTTGGCCCCTTGTGATATGCATTATTGAAGAAATGTCACTATATCTCATAGAGAAAGAATTGCAAATACAGGAGCTAGAAAGTAGTATTCGCTCCTCACGCAGATGCGAAGAGAATTTAAAATTAGCCGAAAATAACATTGCTGAGTTTGCCAAAGACCTAACCACCTTAGATAAGCATAGCTTAGATTTACTAGCAAAGATACAAGAGTTAAAAGGCCAGAAAGAATTAAGTGATTTAAAAAGGTCATATTGCCATAATGAAAACCCCTATATTAACAGTGAGAATAATGCAGATAATTCTAACTCCCTTAGAGAATGCGTCAGGGACGAAATGCAGAAATATATGGAAGAATGTAGACAAAGGACCCCTGTTGGGTCAGAAATAGATTTTCACCACATGATGTAAATTTAGGGAGCTGCTGTAACTCAGCTGATGAGGGGGAGGGAAACTTTAATAGAGAGTCAGAGGGCAGAGCTAGATACCCAAATAGCCCACGTAACAATAATATATACGTAGGGGTTCTCCCCATAGTGAAAATAGGGAACACTCCAACCCGAAAAATAAGGCTCCTAGAGAACCCCAAAATAAGTCTAATAAGGTATATGACTCCCATAAAATAATTACTTTCCTAAAGGATGCAGTACCTATATTCTCCAACAAGGGAACAAACTCTGTAATTGATCACTTAGAGGCCTTTGAAAATGCTTTAGCTATAATGAATGTTACAAGTGAGCAATTAAAAATTAAATTTCTGCCCTGGGTATTTGAAAGTAAACATCACAAATTCTTTGCTTCACTAAAGGATATGAGTATTCATTCCTGGAGTGAAACAAAATGACAGTGCAGAAAAGAATTCTGGCAACATCGCACTAAAACTGCAGCGAAAATTGCTGTATATGGTTTAAAATGTAGTGCAAATCAAAGTCCCATAGAGTTCCTTTCTTTACTGAAAAATGCATACAGTATGGCTGAAGATAATGCCATATTTGAAAGCTCAGAATTTGTGAATTTATTTTTTGAAGCACTGCCCACACCCATCAAAATTAATTTAGCTAGAGATTTTGATGAGAACTGCTCATTGGAATGGCTGATCAAAGAGAGTACAAAATTATACTCTATTCAGCAGTCCGGTAAACAGGGGGTTAAAAGGGAATCAAAACCAAAATTGTGGCAGAAACTAGGGTGTCACCTAGCCCCCTAAATTTGGAGTCTAAAAAGAAAACCTACGCAGAGGTGGCCAGAGGAAACAGGCCATCTCCACAGAGGTTTAACTCTACCCCTCCCCCAACACGGGCTGAGGTGCAGAGAGACTATAACCAAAGTGGGGGACATACTCAGGTAAATAATTACTCCAAAAGAGAATACTCCCTAAATAATTGGTATCCACGCAAGAGTAGATACAATAGATGGTGAAGATATTCTTAGGGTAATCAAACACCCCAAGTAAATAATGCTCCCCAAAATACTAATGCTGAACAAGCAGAACCCCAGGGGCAACCACGCCAGGATAGAAATAGTGGCCCTGATTCTGAGGGGACCCAATGGTCCAGGAATCACTATTATGGGGCATCAAGAGATAGGCCCAGGAGTAGAGGTAACTTGTACAATCAAGTAGATCAACTTTATACCCAGTTAAATCGGTTGAGCGAACAATTCGCTAATATGAGTCAACCTTTTATGGCTCAGCCACTGAACAATACTTTTTTAGGGGTACAGCCAGTGGTCAGCAGTGGACCACAGGCACAGTCATAAATACTGCAGTATCAACTGAAAGGGAGGGGAGAGATATACAAAATGTAATAATAAATGTCAATAATGATACTAATCATATTCTCTCCCCACAGACTGGAAACTGACGATTTAGCTGTGATGACAAGCAACCTCAGCCGGGAAAAATTAACCAATTTCTTCCTTTGCAGTGTTCTCTTAACCTTATTTCCACAGATGCAGTACACAAGAACCCAGTCGACCCTATTATAGAGGGGACCGGTAGGTATGAAGTTTCTTCTGCATCGGAAAACATGGCGGATTCAGGTAACACGTGGCAAAGCCCACAGATGTATGATAATGCCAATTTTATGTGTGAAATGGTAGAAACTGCAGGGAGATATTATGTATTAGCTGAACTGCAAGATTCAGTCTCCAACCCTATCATGGGATTGATTGATACTGGATCTCAGGCAACTATTTTATCCCACATGTACTAGACACAGCTAAATGAGCTAACACTACACAAACCTGAAATAAAAGAATTTGATGGTTCTCTAATAGGTGTTGGGGGTGACTCTCTAAAAGTCTACGGTACGGCCTGGTTAAAATTTAAACTGGGGAACAGGGTCATAAGACACCCTGTCATTATAGTGTATCTACCAACTGATCATTTAATTTTTGGTAGTGATCTCCTGAAGCGATTAAGCACCATAATTGATTGCATAAATAATGTAATTTGGTCACAAGTTAAAAGGCCTATTAATTATGAGAAATCTGGTGTATCTCGCCCCCGACATAACTGTCACGTGGTGGAAGAGAAGCCAGATGCTGTGGAGATTCATTTCAGGAATAACTCTGTACCTGAAATCACTATTTTACAAATAGATGATCAGACTCCTTTAAGTGGCTCTGATGACAATACTTTTAAAATTTCGTCTGGGAAGATAGCGAATATTTCCTTAGATGGCGATGTATTAACCATATCTCTCTACAAGGGGGATCATAAAATCCCTAAAGGGGGGGCCACACTCAATACCTCACAGGAATTGAGAGAGTTAAAGAGGATCTACTTATCCCTATACAAGTGCATGACCTTGGTACAACAAAGTATGCCAAATTGAGCTTAAAACAGGTAGCTAGCTATATAAGCGAAGGCTTGTTAGCACAGATAGCTGAACCTAAATATAGTGATTAAATATCTTTCTCCCCAAGACCACTGTGTCCACGGCCTGGATAAAAGGTTTGAAAGCTATAACATCACAGCTAAGTGCTTATTATTTGTATCTATAGATAATAAGTCAGTGAAGCACCTGTTTTTAGTTTTCAATACTCCCCATAATCAAATATACATTGGCAATTATATCTTACATAGATATGCCAAACAAATAGATTTGATTAACTATTGCCTCTGGAGCAGGTTAAAGGGGGACCCTGAAGTATTTCAGGATGAAAATCAAACTAGCCCTGAAATAAGACCTCAAATCAAACTAGCAATTGCCATATGCTGTGAATATGCAGGTGCCTAGCGATGTTATAATTCCTGCCGGGGCTGATAAATTTCTTTCACCCTTACAGGTAAAGAGAGGTCAGAAATTAAAAACTTCTGAAACACTAATGTGCCTCTCCCATAGAATACAAAATCCGGGTGTCACAATGACCTATACTCGTATGGTAAATATTGAAATATTGGAACTATTCCAATACATGTTATTGTGCATAACATGACCCCACCGGATATAAACCTATCCAAGGGGACTACCATAGGTTATGCGCTGGAATCAAGTTATTACACTTTTGGATTCCAGAATAATGTAATTGGGCTAATACCTGAAGGATACTTAACTGAAGAACAATTAATAAAACAATCCTTTGCATCTATACCAGAGGGTCTATTTACTATTCAGTCTATTTATACCTTCAGCTCAGAGGAAGGCATCTGTAAAATTGAAGAAGCCTCTGTAGTATTTGATCAGCTGATCAAACAGCAAGAATACCTCAATTCCCAAAGTTATGGGGGCAATGTAAATTATAATCAAGGGGATCTCACCTCTAGATTGGAAGAAGCCTATGAAATAGGACAGCCTGAAATCTTTCCATATCTTTAGCTAATGGCTTTTCCAGAGATGATGAACACCAACAGCTGTGAGAACTCCTGATGGAGTACAAAAATATTTTTGCTAGGGATTCTTATTACTGTGGTACTACAGACTTGCACATTGCAAGAATACAAACAGATCCCAATGCACCACCTGTCTTTGTTAAACAATACAGACTTCCTTTAGCCTCATATGATTCTCTTGCAGAAATCATAAGGAACTTGGAAGAAAGAGGTATTATCAGACAGGTGCACAGCTCTTATAATAATCCTATTCTAGGTGTTCTTAAGCCCAATGGACAATGGCGTTTGTGTGCTGACTTAAGACAGTTAAACAAACGAGTGTACATGTCTGACTGGCCTGTGCCATATATTGACCAGTGCCTAGCGCAGATGCAGGGATCCAAAATATTCACTGCCATTCATTGTGCACAGGGATATTGGACCATAAAGGTACATGAGGAGGACCAGTATAAGCTGCCGTTCTCATTCCAAAAGGTCCAGTATGCATTTCAGAGACTTCCTTTTGGATACATAAATTCTGGACATGAATTTGCTGTATTCATGCGTAAGGCTATGCCTGATGCACTGGAAAGGGGGACCTTATCTTATGTTGATGATGTTTTAATCAAAAGCACAGACTTTGAAAAACACATCACAGAGCTTAAACACGTCCTCAGCCAAATTAAAAGGGCAGGTGTCAAATTATCCCTACAAAAAGCTCAATGGTGTCGCACTCGTGTAAACTTCTTGGGACATGAAGTTACTTCTGAAAGGCTAAATCCTCAGAAGAAAAAGGTGGAAGCTATAGTAAATTCTAAAAACACAACTAACTTAAAGGAATTGAGATCATTCCTGGGTATGACGAACTATTCTTGCAAATTCATTGATAATTATGCAGAATTAGCTAAACCACTACTACTTCTTCTCAAGAAGGATGTTAAATGGCACTGGAGTGAGTCTCAAGAGACAGCCATCAGAGAGCTGAAGAGAAAACTCACTCAAGCACCTTGCTCAGCGTACCCTGAAGGTGGTAAACCTTTCTTCTTACAAACAGGTTACACAGATGTAAGCATGTGTGCTGTTTTATATCAAAAGCATGATAATTTAAGCAAAGTCATTGCCTATGTGAGCAAAACTCTATCCCTAGTAGAAATAAAATTTAGCGATTGCGAAAAAGCACTCTTATCTACTGTATGGGCTCTACAAAATTTCCGCAGCTATATACAGGGCGAGAAAATTATTGTAGAAACGGCCCACCAGCCTTTGCTATATTTGCAAAGTGAGAGAATAAGAGATGGGGATTTGTAAAATAGCCGCATAACAGCATGGACTCTTTCCTTACAAGGCTGGCCTTTAGAAATTCGCTACAAGCAGAATAAAAAGAATCCAGTTGCACAGGGGCTTGCTGAGCTCCACGACTGTACTGCTAAGGATCCTGGGGAAGAATTGTCAGAAGATGATTTTCTGGAGGAACAATTGCTTTCCCCATATAAAATGTATAATGAGGACCATTGTCAAACATTACCTTGGGTATATGTTGATGGTTGTTCTTACCATGCCACTATTGATAATGAGCGCAGATTAGTCACTGGCATTGGTATAGCTTGGGCAAATGGATTCCCAAATATATCTATAGGTTTCAACATTGGACCAAGATCCAGTCAAGTTGCAGAACTCACTGCTGTTCTAAAAACCATTGAAATGGCTATTGAACATGGTATTTATGAATTTTTGATCATAACTGACTCAAATTATGTGCGTGACAGTTTTGTTGAATACCTGCCAACTTGGAAAAGAAATGTCATGCAGAAAAGCAATAACAAACCAGTCAAGCATAGCAAGTTGTTCTGCGAGATTGATAATCTGGTGGTATCCAATGATTTAACCATTCACTGGAAGAAGACCAAGGGTCATTTCAGGGTTCTAGGTCCTGATAAGGAAGGCAATGATCTTACGGATTCATTAGCCAAACAAGGAGCCATAACTGGAGAACTCCTTAATATTGACCACTTAATGGGTGCAATTCAGGTAGAAGCCATTACCAGAAACCAGGCTAAACAGAGTGAGCCTAACCTGGTACAATGGAGTCAGGATTCTCCTAGTGAGGACCTGATCACTAGTCAAAAAGAAGACCCCATTGAAGGCATCTTCTATAAACACATAGAAGATCTTGAAAGCAACCCCATCTCAAATGATGACTGTATTGGCAAAGAAGATCTAAGAATCTTAATGAAATCCAGAACACAATTCAAGTTACAGGATGGTTTGTTAATTAGAACTTTCAAAACTGGTATCCAACAATGGGTAGTACCCACCAAGTTCAGAGGTCTAATGCTTCAACATGCCCATGATGCTCCCACATCTGGTCATCATGGTGCCAAACTCATGTATGAAATATTGCGTGACTATGCCTTCTGGCCACACATGTTGAAAGATGTTCAAACCTACTGTCAAGGTTGTTTAATCTGCCCACAGTTCTATCCCACTACACCAACACATAGAGCGCCATTGCAGAAAAGGGGGATGGTAATGCCATGGTCAGATATACAAATTGATTTTATTGGTCCAGTAACAAGGTCATCACGAGGTAACAAATACATGTTAACAGTAACATGCCTATTCACTAAATGGGTAGAATGCATTAGTGCACCTAACAATAGTGCTGAAACATGCGCAGCATTGCTGATCAACAACATGTTTTCCAGATTTGGCTTGCCCCAAAGAATCAAATCAGATCGGGGAACCCACTTCACTAGCGAAGTGATGACCAAAATGTGGAAAATACTATGGGTTAAAAGAAAGCTCCATATTGCATATAGAGCTGCCTCAAGTGGTGGTGTAGAGCATTACAACCAGTCCATTGTGAAAATCCTCAAAAAGTTTGTAAGTGAAACAGGTAAAGACTGGGATGTAAAACTAACTCTAGACTTAATGGCATTAAGAGCAACTCCAAGTAGTGCTACCAAGATGTCACCTTTTGAACTGATGACTGGTAGAAGAATGGTTCTACCTCAACATCCACTGCACCGTACATCAGACCAAAACTTGATAAATGCTGCAAATACACATCAATATGTGGAGAACCTAAGAAAGCACCTGCAATATGCCTTTGCATTTGCTCAAAGGAATTTAGAGAAAGCAGCAACTGCCACTAAACCTATTAGGATCTCAAGACGTCCATAAAGGAATATGAAATAAATGATAAAGTTTATCTTTATAACTTTGGAAGAGATCAGGTTAGGGAGAAGAAATTTCTTCCATCATGGAAAGGTCCTTTTGTCATTACTGACAAAATATCTCCAGTGGCCTATAAAATAAGGATCCCCAAAAATGAAAGTTTCATAGATAAATGGATCCATATCAATCAATTGCGAGCGTGTCATCCTAGGTCCAAACTACAAGTCATAGAGGGAGAATGAAGTGTCATATCCCCAAATGCACTAAAGGCATACTGTAGTTTAAAAATGTCTAGCTGATGAGCATGAAGGCTCAAAAATGACGGACTCTCTGCATAAGAGACTGTCTATAATGCATACCGTCAACATCCTCACCAAATACCATTGACCTTGAGCAAATTTAAATACATGTGTCCTACATCTATTTAAAATTGGAAGGGGGATTCATGTCAAGGTAAATTTGAAGATTAATATATATATTATTATATATTGGCTATCAGCATCAAATGATTTATTAATTTATAAGACATTAACTGCTTTGGCTGTATAAACAAAACCCCTTTGTTCCCATTTCATCAAAAGAAATTGCTTTCAGGGTTATCTTTGGAGAGCTCACTTTTAGGAAAGGAACACTTTCTTGCTTGGGTGTGAAGCTGAAGTCCCTATCAGATGGTGATTTAACTTTTTTTATGGCCCTAAAACATTTGGTGATCAAAGAGATGGTCATTTACACTATGTATTGCAAGTTCTTAATTCAGACATGGGAGACATTGCTAAATTACATCAAGATCCAGTCGGAACTTTTCCTAAGCACTCAATATGCTAAATTATGCAATTGTTTAATCACAAACAGCCCTTTTTAAAGCTTAATTGGACTCAGAAAAAAAATCAGTTCTCAGCTGAACAGACAATTTCAAAGGAAACAGTCTTATGCACATAGGTGCTAATTACCCCTGAAAATCATATACACATCTATGCTAGCTAAACAGAAAGCACATGTTACAATGTAACTTTGAAATCTATGTATGTCTCAGACTGTATTGAATGTATATATGGGAGATAAATTAAAATTTTGTAATAGATTAAATGGCAATTGTGATAATCCCATTGTTGAAGTATATATAGCATGTTTTTTCTGTATTCCAGATGGGGCTAGAAGATGCTAAATACAGGATTGCCTGCATGGGATGACCTAAGTCATATCATATGATTATGCACTAAATGTTTAGGAACTTTTAAATACATCTCTTGAAATATAGTGAGATGGATGTATGGAAGTAATTTTGATGTGATATGACTATAAAATATTGATATTTGATATCAAATTGTAAATTTTCTGTTATGCTAAATGAAATATAAATGCTAACAAGCGAAATGTATTAATGCAATAAATTATAGTATGTTTAACCCTTTGAGTGCTAAGCACTTTCCCACCTGGGTGCTAAGCACATTTGAGGGTTTTTAAATTTTACATTTTTAATTTATTTTATTTTTTTTACTTTTTGTTTTTCATTTCAGATCCCCAACACTTATACCATTGGAAAGGTTAGGCGATTACCTTTCCAATGGTGGGTCTTGGGGGTCTCTAGCTGGTTAGATGCCTGAGATACAGGCTTCTAGGCAGCATGCCCCCTTTCCCTATATTGTTCATTGTCTTTTTTTACATTAAGTTGCGCGGTGACGTCATCACGTCATTACGCGTGACATGACCATGCAAAACAGGAAGCCCCGGTGATGCCTGTCACTCTACAGGCATGATCGCTGAGGTAGGAGCGGGTGGGAGCCCCCAGATCTCCCTCAAGGTGGGAGAGTGCTAGTGACGGCTCTGAGCCGTCGTTAGCACCTGAGTGAGAAACTCTGCAACGGCTCAGAGCCGTCATTAGCAATCAAGGGGTTAATATAATTATTACATAGGGAGAATTGGATTAGCAGTATAAATTACTTTGATATAATACAATATTAAAAAAACATAAGGTGTTTGATATTGAGGTAATCAGGAAAATTATATGATACTACCCAATCTATAATTTAGGTTGTAAGTGATTAATGCAAAAAGTTATGATGAAAAGTCTGATGAAAAATCACTTTATGAAAATAATTAAATTGTTAAAAATGTTGAATGGTGAGATGTGTTTGTTGGTTGTCTGCTGCCCCCTAGGGGATTGGAATGGTATGACAACCAAATAAATTTCCTATTAGGACACACATACAGAGCCAATGAGGGAGCGTTCCCGAAAGTATCCAATAAGAAGGGACAAGCACAGTGGGCGTGAACGAAAAAGATCATCAATGATTATACATAGGGAGAATTGGATTAGCAGTATAAATTACTTTGATATAATACAATATTAAAAAAACATAAGGTGTTTGATATTGAGGTAATCAGGAAAATTATATGATACTACCCAATCTATAATTTAGGTTGTAAGTGATTAATGTAAAAAGTTATGATGAAAAGTCTGATGAAAAATCAGTTTATGAAAATAATTAAATTGTTAAAAATGTTGAATGGTGAGATGTGTTTGTTGGTTGTCTGCTGCCCCCTAGGGGATTGGAATGGTATGACAACCAAATAAATTTCCTATTAGGACACACATACAGAGCCAATGAGGGAGCGTTCCCGAAAGTATCCAATAAGAAGGGACAAGCACAGTGGGCGTGAACGAAAAAGATCATCAATGATTATATATAAGGAATGGCTAAATGCAAACAGGGACAGTATTTGTGTGACTTGCTTAGACTGGTGATTGATATCTGGCGGGCATACTTGGGGACACATTCACTTAAGCAAGAAACTTACCTTGATCTATGCAATAACTTTCCTTCAAATGAGATGATCTAAAGATATTTGGAAAAGACAGCTACGAATTGGTTCAGATTGGTGATGTATAATTGTCCTAATTTTTAATATTTGAAACAAAGGTTATTGGAAAGACCATATTCAAATTATAGCTAAGAGATTTAAAGGAGCACTCAGTATTTTAACTGTGTTCATAATCCTGTATAGTGTTAAGTTTGTCTCTTGTATGCTAAGTTGTTTATCTTTGCAAAATATATCTATATCTATCTATCTATCTATCTATCTATCTATCTATTTATTATATATATACTTTATTGGGGTTTAGTTTAAAGGATAATTATTAAATATATTGTGTTATAACCCTGCCATATACTGACAACGGCTGCTAGCAGGGGGTGTCAGAGCAGGCGGACAAGTTATGGAGCATCGGTCTTTAAAAAAGCAAGGGGCATCATCAAGCTCCATATGGATCTTGATAAATTGACCCCAAAGACTTTTCTACTATTTCTGTCTGCCCTTCTCCTAAAACTCACTGTCCCTATAACAATAACAACCCCCACACTATCCTTATCCCATCCTCCCTTCTCTCATCCCCTATGGTGTCTTCTCATCAACTACTCTGTCTCCTTAGAAATACTTCCCCATCTAACTCCTGTCTCTAATCATACCCGCTCTTTCAAAGTCTCACTCTCACCTTCTGTCACTCACACTCCTACTACTGTTTGCTGCTGGCGACATCTCTCCTAACCCTTACCCTGCAGCAATTACCATGCTTTTACACTCTCACTCAGTCTCCTACAATGCAAGCTCTAGGTCATGCAATCTTAGTAATCTCATTTCCATTAACCCACAGCACTTATCCCCTTTCTTAACTTGTGCTCCCTGGAATGCTCACCCTGTCTGTAACAACGCTTTCAATACTGCTTCCATTGCTGCTCTCACACATGGTGGTCTCCACTTTAGCCACACACCTAGAGACATGGTGGCAGTGTTGGAATCTTACTTGCTCCCTCCTGCTCCTATCAGCACCTGCCTCCTCATCCATCTACCTTCTTCTCCTCCTTTAAAGTACACTGCATCTGCCGATTCTCCCTCCTCTCCCTCAGGGTGGCAGTTATCTATCGCCAGCCTGGACCAACCTCTAAATTCCTTGACAACTTTGCTGTCTGACTTTCTCACTTTCTCTCTACAAATACACCTGCTCTAATCCTAGGGGACTTCAACATCCCCATTGATAACCCACCTGCCCCTGTTGCCTCTAAACTTCTCTCACTTACAAACTCCTTTGGTCTCTCAAAATCTAACCTATTTCCTACTCACTGGGACGGTCACTCTTTTGATCTGATAATCTCCTACCTCTGCTCTCTCTCTGATGTCACCTGTCACCCATTTCACATCTCAGACCACCATCTGCTCACCTGTAATCTTAATGTACAAGCTAAACCTACTTCTTGCCTCGCCCCCACACCTGTAGAAATCTGCACAATATGGATACTCCAACTTTCCACCTTATTCAAAAGCGCCTCCTCTACACTTCCACAATATCATGCCCTGACCTTGCTACAACCCACTATAATACTACACTCTCCTCTGCACTTGACACCATTGCTCCTCCACAAATACGCAAAACCCCACGTCGTTAGCTCAAGCCCTGGCACTCTTGGCAAACACGCTACCTGCAAAAATGCTCCCATACTGCTGAATGTGCCTGGAGGAAATCCCGCTCTGAACCAGATTACCTCCACTATAAATTCATTCTTTATTCTTACTCAAAGCAAACTTACTTCTCTTCTCTTATATCTACTCACTCCTCAAACCCTAAATATCTCTTCTCTATTTTCAACTCTCTCCTCTATTCACCTGCACCACCCCCTTCATCTGACTTTAGTGCTCAAGACCTGGTAGACTACTTTTTCAACAAAACACTTACCATCTGAAGTAATATCCCAACACAAGACTGAAACCTTCAATCTCCGCCCCCAGTCACCCCCTCCACCACTCTTGGCACCTTCCCCCCAACCACTGAGAAGGAAGTGAGTTCCATATTGTCTTCCTCACACCTCCCTACCTGCCCACTTGATCCTATCCCTTCACATATAATACCTTCTCTGTCTTCTACCCTAAATCCAGCTCTTACTCACATATTCAACCTATCCCTTACTACCGGTTCATTCCCATCTTATTTCAAACACGTAAAGGTCACCCCCATCCTCAAAAAACCCTCCTTTAACCCAAATTCTCCTGCAAACTACTGCCCCATATCACTGCTTCTGCTAGCTTCAAAAGTACTGGTAACCCCCTTCCTGTCTTCTAACTCATATCTTGACCCCCTTCAATCTGCCTTCCGTCCCCAACACTCAAATGAGACTGCCCTCACCAAGGTTACTAATGATCTTCTTTCTGCTAAAATCAATGGCCACTAATCTATACTTATCTAACTCAACCTGTCTGCTGCCTTCAACACTGTTGACCATCCCCTTCTCCTACAGACTCTCAGCTCCCTTGGGCTCAGTTACACTGCCCTCTCCTGGGTCCACTCTTACCTATCTAATAGGTCCTTTTCTGTCTCATTTGCTGGTGACTCCTCCTCCTGATTGCCTTTGTTTGTTTGAGTACCTCAACGCTGTGTTTTGGGTCCTCTAGTCTTCTCTATATATATTCCCTCACTGGGTAAACTAAAATTCATAGAGCTGAAACTATTAAACAGCTTATCCACTCCCTAGTAATTAACCAACTTGACTACTGTAATAACCTACTAACTGGCCTTCCTCTCTCCCGCCTCTCCCCCTTTAATCCATCCTAAATGCCTCTGCTAGACTAATTCACCTCTCCCGACCCGCTGTATCTGCTGCACCTCTCTGCGAGTCCCTTCACTAGCTCCCCATTCACAGCAGAATTAAATTCAAAATTCTCACCCTGACTTACAAAGCCCTCACCAACTCAGCCCCCCCACCTGTCCTTACTCATCAACAAATATACTCCAGCCCACCCCCTAAGATCAAACAATGACCTGTTTCTTGCATCTTCTACCATCACCTCCTCCCATGCTAGATGACTACAGGACTTCTCTCATGCGGCACCAACCCTCTGGAACGCACTTCCTTGAGCTGTCAGACTTTCCCATAACCTCTCCTCTTTTAAACACTCCCTAAAGACCTTTTTGTCAATAACCAATGAACTCTTGCCTAATAGTTGCCCTCTTCTAACCCCACACTAACATCACTATCACCTTTGCAGTCCCCATCTCCTGTTTCTCCCCTTCCTACCCATCTAGATTGTAAGTTTTCACGGGAACAGGGCCCTCAATTCCCCCTGTATTCGTTTGTTTAGTTTTGTCCAGTGTCTTATATTGTATTGAACTGTATTTTTTATCTTTATACCCATGGACAGCACTGCGGAATCTGTTGGCACTTTTTAAATAAATAAAAATAACATTACAGAGAATAAAACCTAATCTATAAATAAATTACCAATAGCCCATAAAAAGGCCTTTTGTAGGGTATTGCCCTAAGTTTAACAGCTATTTTGCCCTGAAAAAAATACATAGTACCACCTAACATTACAGAACCCCCCAACCACCCAACCCCCTAAAATAATAAAAACCTACCTAAAAAACCCAAATAATCTACCCATTGCCCCTAAAAGGGTATTTGTAAGGGCATTGCCCTTAAAAGGGCAATCAGCTCTTTTACACACCATACAAATAAAAAAGCCCTAATTTAAAAAAAAACACCCTAAAAAAGAAAAAAAAAACTAACACTAGCCCCAAAATAGGTACTAACCATTGCCGAAGTCCGGCGATCCATCTTATTCCCGGCAGTGAAAGGTCTTCATCCAGGCAGCTCCATCTTCATCCGTTGCAGGCTCATCTTCTTTCTTCTTTCCGGAGACGTGGATAGGTCATCTGAGGTGTTGAGCGGTCATCGGCAGTGGCAGTTATCTGCGATGTGGAAACACTCTTCATGCGATCATCCGCCACACACTTAAGATTGAATGCAAGGTACCCCTTTTATATTGGGGTACTCTTGCATTCCTATTGGCTAAAAAATTCAAATCAGCCAATAGAATGAGAGCTGCTTACATCCTATTAGCTGATTATACTTTGATCAAATCAGCCAATAGGATATAATCAGGGGCAATAAGTAGATTAGTTTTTTTTTAGGTAGGTTTTTATTATTTTGGGGGGTTGTAATGTTAGGGGGTACTATGTATTTTTTCAGGGCAAAAGATCTGTTAAACCCTTTTAAGGGCTACTGGTAATTTATTTATAGATTAGGGTTTTTTATTTTGGGGGTCTTTTTTAAGGGTGTATTTGGAATAACTTCTTATTTTGGATAATTTTGTTTGTTATTTTCAGTATTGTTAGCTTTTTTATTTTTGTAATGTTAGATTTTTTTATTTTGTGTAATTTTAGATTTTATTATTTTCTGTAATTTTGTTTTTTTTGTAGTTTAAGTTTAGGTTTTATTTTTTTCACAGGTAAGTTTTTATTTATTTTAAGGTAGTTAGTATATTGTAATTTCAATTTTAAGTTAGGGGGTTTTAGGGTTAGGGATTAATAGTTTAATTTAAGTAGTCGCCATGTAAGTAGATTGCAGTTTAGGGGTTAAAAGGTTTCTTTTAGTAGTCGCGATGTGTGGGGATGGCAGTTTAGGGGTTAATAGGTTTATTTTAGTAGTCGCAATGTGCTGGGATGGCGGTTTAGAGGTTAAAAGCTTTATTTATTAGTTGTGATTCTGGGGGATGGCGGTTTAAGGGTTATCAGTGTAGTTTATGGATGTTAGTGTACTTACCTCTCAACAATGGGTTAATGTATTCGATGAAAAGTGAGGAGTACTTTGTCATCCCATAGGATTAGTGTCACTCAATTGTTGGTTGTAATTACAATACTATATAATCTCTCCTGGTGATTTCAGGTGTTGATGAACTTTGAATCTCTGAAAGTGGGGTGCAATGTTGAAAAGAGAGACAACATAATCCTACTAAGGTAGGTCAAGATAAAAAGTTGTTGGTTCACATGCTGCTTGCTGTGGTAAATAGAAGAAAGGTAGTGATTAGAACTGAATATCATAGGGGGATGTATATTAGCTCCTTAAAGTATAGAGCTTTGAAGTTGTAGGGGAGGAAATGAAATATAACAGCGGGGAAAAGGTGGTGAAGGTCGCAGATACTGAATCTTTGAAGTTGTGTGGTATTTGGATGGTCTTATGGTGATGGAGGCAAGAGGGATTACGAGTGTAAGGGGAGGTTATTTGGTGGAGGTATGGCGTAGAAAGGACGAGACAAATCTGGGAAGTTGTGGGTTTGTGACTATTGTGTGATTCAGGGACTGTTACCTGTTCACTAATCCAGTAAAATTTGATATCAGTGATAAAAGAGGATTTATTTCTTCTGTAATAGCCATACTCCTCTAGAGCTATGTATTAGGTGATTTACAAGCAATGAGGGATTTTGTGCTATTTAGGCCAATTCTCAGCAGTGCTGACCCTGAGAGGTGGGTATAGAGAGGGATGGGTTTATTTTTAGTAGGTGGTCCCAGGTGTTGAAGATATAAAGATGTGCAAAGTGGCATATGTTTAGCTTTAGGGAGCCAACACAGGGATCCTGGGGCTGTAGCCTTAAGCAGTTGTGAGTCTATGGAGATCCAAGCCTTGGAGCCACCCCTACCATGCCAGTCCATAATTCTCTGGAGGACAGTAGATTGATAATATAATTGGATTTGGGGTAGTCCCAGGCCACCGCTTTGCAATGGTCTATACATTGTTGCTTTGAGTCCATCCCCAGATAAAAGCATTCATTTTTCATTGCAATTGTTGAAGGTAGTGTTTAGGGAGGGCAATTGGCATAGCCTGAAGGATGTATAAGATTTTAGGTAGTATAGTCATTTTAATGGACTGGATTCTCCCCCACAATGATAGGAGTTTGTCTTTCCATGTCTTGAGGGAACGTTGAATTGATTGTAATAAGGGTTTGTAGTTAAGATGCAACAATTGTGATATACATGGAGACAACACCACCCCCAGATACTTCAGGTGTGAGGTTTGGAGCCTTATGGGACAAGTGTGTTTTAGTGTAGTGAAGTCTGATGGTGTCATGGAGACATTAAGGATTTCTGATTTGCTGTAATTTATAAGGAATTGAGACAGTCTACTAAAGTTATCAAATTCCAATAAAATTGCTGGCAAGGAGGTGGCAGGGGAAGATGCAATGAGAAGAATATCGTCTGCGAACATGGCGATTTTATGGTTATTTGGTTCCACCTGGAGGTCCATAATGTCCAGGTTTTTTCGTATGTGAGCAGCTAGGAGGATGAAGAGAGATGGGGACAGGGGGCAATCCTGTCTGGTACCATTACTTATTAGTTCAGACCTTAGCAGTGGGGTTGGAGTAAAGTTGAAACATTTGCTTAATTATAATGTCACCAAATCCAAAATGTTTTAGTGTACTAAGTAAGAAGTTCCAATTGAGCCTGTTGAAGGCTTTTTCTGCATCAGTGGAGACCAGGATGGAGGGGATGCAATGTGAAGTTGCATATTCCATGAAGTGTAAGGTTCTCATGGTGTTATCCCTAGTCTCCCTGTGCAGAACAAAGCCAGCTTGGTCGACATGTATGAGGGTGGGTAGCATGTTATTATTTTAGCTAAAATCTTTGCATATATTTTTATGTCTCCATTCAATAAAGAGATTGGACGGTAGTATCCTGGTTCTGTGGTGGGTTTGCCAAGTTTGGGTATAATGGAAATATAGGCCTCCAGTAGGGTAGGTGAAAAGGAACCCTCTTTATCTAGTGAGTTAAATAAGTCCTGAAGATGGGGGACCAGGATATTTTGGAAGTGTTTATAATAATTTGTCGAGTGACCGTCTAGACCTGTTCTTTTATGAAGAGGGGTATCCTTAATTGCTGCTAGTATTTCTTGGGTGGTGATTGGTTCGTCTAGTTTTTTGGAGAGCTGGTCAGAAAGGGTTGGTATGTCAGAATCAGCTATGTACAGGGAGTGCAGAATTATTAGGCAAGTTGTATTTTTGAGGATTAATTTTATTATTGAACAACAACCATGTTCTCAATGAAACCAAAAAACTCAATAATATCAAAGCTGAATAGTTTTGGAAGTAGTTTTTAGTTTGTTTTTAGTTATAGCTATTTTAGGAGGATATCTGTGTGTGCAGGTGACTATTACTGTGCATAATTATTAGGCAACTTAACAAAAAACAAATATATACCCATTTCAATTATTTATTTTTACCAGTAAAACCAATATAACATCTCAACATTCACAAATACACATTTCTGATATTCAAAAACAAAACAAAAACAAATCAGTGACCAATATAGCCACCTTTCTTGCAAGGACACTCAAAAGCCTGCCATCCATGGATTCTGTCAGTGTTTTGATCTGTTCACCATCAACATTGCGTGCAGCAGCAACCACAGCCTCCCAGACACTGTTCAGAGAGGTGTACTGTTTTCCCTCCTTGTAAATCTCACATTTGATGATGGACCACAGGTTCTTAATGGGGTTCAGATCAGGTGAACAAGGAGGCCATGTCATTAGATTTTCTTCTTTTATACCCTTTCTTGCCAGCCACGCTGTGGAGTACATGGACGCGTGTGATGGAGCATTGTCCTGCATGAAAATCATGTTTTTCTTGAAGGATGCAGACTTCTTCCTGTACCACTGTTTGAAGAAGGTGTCTTCCAGAAACTGGCAGTAGGACTGGGAGTTGAGCTTGACTCCATCCTCAACCCGAAAAGGCCCCACAAGCTCATCTTTTATGATACCAGCCCAAACCAGTACTCCACCTCTACCTTGCTGGCATCTGAGTCGGACTGGAGCTCTCTGCCCTTTACCAATCCAGCCACGGGCCCATCCATCTGGCCCATCAAGACTCACTCTCATTTCATCAGTCCATAAAACCTTAGAAAAATCAGTCTTGAGATATTTCTTGGCCCAGTCTTGACGTTTCAGCTTGTGTGTCTTGTTCAGTGGTGGTCATCTTTCAGCCTTTCTTACCTTGGCCATGTCTCTGAGTATTGCACACCTTGTGCTTTTGGGCACTCCAGTGATGTTGCAGCTCTGAAATATGGCCAAACTGGTGGCAAGTGGCATCTTGGCAGCTGCACGCTTGACTTTTCTCAGTTCATGGGCAGTTATTTTGCACCTTGGTTTTTTCACACGCTTCTTGCGACCCTGTTGACTATTTTGAATGAAACGCTTGATTGTTCGATGATCACGCTTCAGAAGCTTTGCAATTTTAAGAGTGCTGCATCCCTCTGCAAGATATCTCACTATTTTTGACTTTTCTGAGCCTGTCAAGTCCTTCTTTTGACCCATTTTGCCAAAGGAAAGGAACTTGCCTAATAATTATGCACACCTGATATAGGGTGTTGATGTCATTAGACCACACCCCTTCTCATTACAGAGATGCACATCACCTAATATGGTTAATTGGTAGTATGCTTTCGAGCCTATACAGCTTGGAGTAAGACAACATGCATAAAGAGGATGATGTGGTCAAAATACTCATTTGCCTAATAATTCTGCACTCCCTGTATTTATCAATTGTGGCAGAGTCAGAGGAATGGACTATGGTGGGAATATTATATAGTTTACGATAGTAATCGCTGAATGTATTCTCAATGGATCTACTGTCATGAATGGATTCTGAAGGGTTGGTGGGAGATGTCATTTTGCGTATAAAGTTGTCATTGGTACGCGTTTTAAGGGCTCTGGCAAGAAGGGGTCCCGCTTTATTGCCTTCTGTAAAGTAATGTTTTTTGAGGTACAATGCCTTTTTGTGTGCTTCTTTGTTAAGTAAGTTATTTAGTTCAAGTCTAGTTTTAAGCAGTTGTGAGGCATAGAGGGCATTGGTGGGGGGTCGACATATGGGTAAGTTCTAGGGTGCGCAATTGTTGGAGAAGTCTATGGTATTCCTTACTATAGTTTTTCATTAGTATATCTTTCTGCGTAATGAACTCGCCCCGAATGACTGCCTTATGCGCTTCCCAAATAAGACTTGGGGAGGAGGAGGGGGTCGTATTATGACAAAAGTAGTCAGTCAGGGTATTTGTCAGTCATTGTTTAATGTGGAGTAGGAAGAGGAGATTTCCGTCAAGCCGCCACTGGAAATTGGTTAGCTGCTTATCTAGCCACATCAGGGATAAGGAGAACATGGAGTGGTCAGACCATGGTGTTGGTATGATGTCTGAGGATTTGGTAAAAGTAAGGCTGTTTTGGTCAACAAAAATTTAATCTAACCTGAAGTAGGTTTGACGTGGGTTTGATAAGAATGTAAATGTTCTTTATCATGTGGTGGAGTCTCCATATGTTCATTAGGGTTACTCTACAGATCACGATCGATCCAAGGGAGCTTCTAAGAACTGAGCTCTTTTTATGAGAGCAGTCCAGGGGGGGCTCCAAGGCAAAGTTGCAATCTCCAGAAAGTATAATAGTTCCCTTTTCTACACCTAGTAATTCCCTAGTCACTTTCTTTATGAAGTGTGCCTGACTTGTATTCGGGGTGTATACATTTACTAGGGTGAGGGGATGGTTATATGAGTCCTATTAATATGATGTATCTTCCTTCGTTATCAGTTAATTTCTGTAAAACTTGGAAAGGGGTATTGTGGTGGAATATGATACCAACTCCATTTAGTTTTACACTGTGGGAATTGAAAAATCCTATTGGGAAGTACTTTTATCTGAATTTTGGTTCTGATTGTTTGAGAAAGTGTGTCTCCTGTAAGAATATGATATTACCTTTGTTTTTTTGGAACCAATTTAGTGCGATAGATCTTTTTTTGGGAGAGTTGAGGCCTTTCACATTTTGTGTAATGATTGTTATTTTTGGAGTGGCCATACTCAGTTGAGGGTGGGTTTGCATGCGTATAGGAGCTTGGGCTACCATAAAGGTGGTGTTGTTGATATAGAACGGGTGTCTGGGGTGTGCGAATAGCGATTTCCCAGTATAGTGTATGGTGTGTGAGGTTGGTGTGGAAGATTGGATACCTGTTGTAGAATAGACGAGTGTGGGGACTTCCCAGTCCAACTCGTCTAGTGAAGAGGAGGAGCAGTAGAGTGGAGGAGGGTAGGATGAGGTTGGGTAAATATCTGTGAAAACAGGATTAAAAAACAACAAAATTTGAACAGTTTAACCATAAAACAGTAATAAAACAATTCAACATAGCAGTGCAAGGGGGGTTTATTGTGATTTAGACTAATATCACAATGTCAGGCATTTTCCAACTTAGTAAAACATGAGTCTGTATGCCAAAAGGGGCTTTAATAAGAGTAGCCTAGATATGGGCTATCTAACTCTATTTGCCATTTTGTTTGACGTTTTCTTTAGGGTCTACAGGAGAAAGAGGGATTTAAGTTAAGTTATAACTATAAGAATGTTCAGTTTAACCTGTTTCCAGGTTATTATACTTCACCATGGGGTGGGTCTGAGTGGTTTTACAAATTTCTGTCTTTCTTTAAGGCATCTGAGTTGATGTGGGTTCTGTTTCAGTAGCATCCTCTCTAGAAAAGGTTTTGGTCTGTTTCTTGGAAACTTTCGTCCAGGTTGTGCATTAATGCTTTGAAGGAGGTAGAAGTGAAGAATCTCCTGGTAATTGTGGATGCCTCTGAGAGGTTATAGCCGGAGCAGGTATATTTAAGCATTTGCAGAAGTCTTCTAGATTGTCAGGATTTCTGTAGACAATGATTTGCGATTCATTTAGCCCTTTTAAACAGAAGGGGAAACCCCATCTATAGGGGATCTTTAGGTCTTGCAGGTGGTTTGTGAGGAACTTGACCTCTCTGTGTTTATTATTAAGTGGTAGCACTCAAATCAGCAAATATATTTAGTTTGTCCCCTTCGTAGGAGATCTGGCGTAGTTTTCTGGAGGTTGATAAGATTTGCTCTTTATTTTTGAAGCTCTGGAATCTCATAATGATATCTCTCAGTGGTTTGTCACCCGGTGGTTTGGGGCGTAGTGGCCTGTGTGCTCTTTCCAATGGTATGGTGGGAATTTCTTCTTGGAGCAAAAACTGGAACAATTGTTGAAGATATTGGGGAATTTGGGATGATTTAATCTTTTCAGAGATCCCTCTAATTCAAAGGTTTTGCTGTCTACCCCTGTTATCCAGGTCCTCCACTTGTGACTGCAGTTGTTGAATGAGGGTGTTGTGTACCTGGAGGGTGTGGCCTTGTAAGTCTGTATTACACTGCTCCATTTTTTCCTTCATCTGGACAACCCTGTTGCCTCGGTCAGATAGGTCTTTTTTGACTTCTGCAAGTCTGTCTTTAATTAGTTTACCCACATGTGTCAGGAAGGTTGCAAAGTCAGCTTTAGTGGGAAGATTACATAGATCAGCTTTAGTAAGCGGTGTAGAAGGATCTATGTCAGATGACATGGGGTCTGTATCTTGAGAATTTTCTGTGTCCTGTGTAGAAGTTTCAGAAACTTTAAAAAGTTGTTAATTTTTGTATTGGTTGTATTCAGGCCTTTGTTCATCTTTTTTCAGGCCTTGAGGTGCATCTAGTAAGGATGACCGTTGTGATGTGGTCACAGATATTTTTGCAGTATGCATTGTAGCGTAAGAAAGAATCTATAGTGTCTCCTTTTATACGTGATGGCTTGTTTGTGGCCTTAAGGTTGTAGGCCTTGTGTGAAAGCTTATTATTGACGGGCCTGGTATAGAGGTCTCTATCAGGCTTTAAGTTAGTTTAAGTTTAAGTAAGGCTTAATATAGATTAGTGGAGTTGATGGTGGTCTGGCTGTTAGTGCGGCATTTAAAGCTTGCTGCACAAAATAGTTATGTGCTTAGAGGGCTGCTTGTCCCTGAGAGGAATCCCTCTGGTGCTGCGTGCTGTGATTTGGCTGCTCATAGGGTGTGTAGGGAAGCAGCCTATTTAGTAATGCGGTAGCCTGGAGACCCTAACGATGTACGGATGCTAATTGTACAGCATCGCTGTGCTGCGTGTCAGGGAGGATGAGGCGCCGATGTCTACTATGCCATCAGTTTGAGGCCTGGTAGAAAACCCTATGCGGTTGGTATTTTACTTAGCCCGATGTTCGCCACTCTCGTTTTACGGTCCAATGTGCGTGGTGGGCATTAGGGAGTACCAGCTGGCATTTAGGATGTCTTACGTCTCAGGTCATGCTGGATGCTTGCCATGGAAGGTGCCTGAGTTCACAGAGCAAAATCTTTATGCGGCCATGATGGTCACTGGCTGGCTCCGCCCCCTGTAACATTTTTTATGGGTTTTTGTGAAACTTTTTTTGTTTTGCAAAATCCATAACTACAGGTCTTTGAATGCGGAATGGATCATTGCGGTATAGGCCATAACGATTGCAGTAAAAGCCGACAGGCGAAACATGTCAAGGGCGGGATGGGAGAGGAATGGGGCTCTCTTACTTGTTTTAATGTTGTCTGGCAAAAACTAAATATTATTATTTAACTAACCACTAAGCTAGTTTAATATCAATATCATTTAATATCAATATTTTTTGTTTATATACTCAGTCTCAGTTGTGTATTATTGCACTATGTATGTATATTTCTACTATGATGTGCCCTCCTATAGCAGAGATATTATCTCATTCTGGCTTAGGGTTAACACATCTGTGTTTTGAACAAGTTACATATGTTCTTTTATGAGACTGTTATTTATCTTAGACACTATTAGGCTCTTACTGTGATCATTGTCTTTTCTTATAATTTGTTTTCATCTAGTTATAGATAGATCACTATACTGTTACTCACCTGTATAAGAAGTTTGGCACAGAAGTGATTACTCATTACTAGTTAGCTATAATGTATTGTGCTCCTTACGTGTATGTAGGATAATTCTTTAGCTCTTATATATTATGCAGTAAGCCTGTGGGAGGTATAAGTGGCCTTCTTTTAAATATTTTGATAGTAGGTTCGAGATTTGCAGGGCTAGGTTCCATATACATGATTTTGTAGATCACTTAAATTAATATGACAATTTTCTCTTAAAAATAATATAAATACATCATATACTGTATGTATATTTGTCTTGTTGTTTAGTTAGCGCTATAGTAGTTTATACAGTCTATAATGGATCTTAGTTATCTATATAATTTCCTTGATCCATTGCATTCCTTTTCCCCCTAACACTCCATTGAAACAGCAATCATTAAGGTTAATAATAACCTAAGCAAAAAAAGCTACTTTTCTCTGTTAATCCTTTGACACTGTTGACCACACTCTCTTGTTCCAAACCCTCCAATCCTCCAGCAACTGTGACCCAGCTTTCTCGTGTTTCTCCTCCTCGCTGTCTAACCGTACCTTTAGTTTAAACTTCTCTGACACATCCTCTGACCCTTTACCACTTTCTGTTGGGATACCACAAGTCTCTGTCCTTGGTCCCCTTCTCTTCTCAATTTATACATCATCCTTATGTTCCTTAATAAATTCCTGTGGGTTTCAATATCATTTGTATGCTGATGATACCCAAATCTACCTCTCTGCACCAGACCTATCCCCTTGCATACTAACTCGTGTCACTAACTGTCTTTCTAATATTTCATCCTGGATGTCCTCTCACTAGCTTAAGATATATCTCTAAAACTGAGCTTCTTATTTCCCCCTTCTTCCAAAATCCCTACCTCCCAACTTTCTCTAACTGTTGATAATAACATCATTACAGTAGCCCTGCATGCCCGATGTCTTTGGGTCACACATGACTCAGATCTCTCTTTCACTCCCCACATCTACTCTTTGGCCAACTCCTGACACTTTCACCTTAAAATCATCTCCAAAATTAACAATTTCCTCACATAAGACACAACTAAGAGTTTAATCCACTCTCTCATCTTTTTCTGCTTTGATTATTGCCACGCCATCCTCTCTGGACTTCTTAGCTGCCGTCTATCTCCCTTACAATCCATAATAAATGCTTCTGCCAGGCTAATCTTCCTCACACATCACTCTCATTTGCTGCACCTCTCTGTTTAGAAAATTGCTTTTTATAAATCATGAAATAAAAAAATTTAGTTTCATGTCCCTTTAACCTCGAGAATAAAACACAAAATCCTGACTTTAACTTTCAAAGTTCTCAATAACTCTGCTCCACCCTATATCTCTGACCTCCTCTCCATACACATACCCTCTCATCCCATTTGCTTTGCTCACAACTTCATCCTCTTCTCCTCTCTTGTTACCTCCTCACTTTCCCTCTGAAAGACTTCTTCAGACTGACCACTATTTTGTGGAATTCCCTGACTCGCTCCACAACACTCTCCCCTAGTTTTCAAACTTTCAAGAGCTTCTTAAACACTCTACTGTTCAAGGATGTGTACAATAAACACTATGATTTTTTTATTTAAGCTCCTCTCCTTCTTCAGTTAACCCCTTTAATCCCCTTAGCATGTAAACGTACAAGCCCATCGGCTTTGTAGATCACCTTCATGAGAGCTGATTTACAACAGTGAAACTTTTGGCAGGGCCCTCTATTCCTTTGTCTCCTATAATCGTTACCTTGCAAATTAGAGAGAGATTACCCAGTTGTCTAACATTTAATATAAATAATTCTACAAGGTTCTCATGATATTGATGATTACTGTAATTTTGAGGCCTACTTCTTTGTGAGTTTTTGCACTTATGTTATACCTTTACATTTACGTTGTAATGCTCGTGGGATATTTCCCTATCAGACCAAACTTGGCCAGTAGTCTTCTTATCCTGGCGTCAAGCGGAAGGATAAGGAAATATCCCAGAACAAAGTGCATGTAAGAAATGAGGTAAGCAGTACTCAGGGTAGACAGGGTAGTCCTTCATGGCAATAAGATGAAGGCAGAGAATGGTCAGAGTTTGGCAACAGAAAGGCACTCTAGCAGAATAGCAGTTCAGGGGTAAACCATTAGAGTGGTCAGGAACAGGCAGAGATCATCAACAAAAGATAATCCAGCAGTTTAGCAGTTCAGGGGTAAACCAGGCAGAGTTTAGCAATGATAAGGCAATCCAGCAATTCAAGGGTTAAACAGTCAGAGAAGTCAGCCAAGAAGAGTTCAGCAATATTAAGGGAGTCCAGCAATTCAAGGGTTAAACAGGAAGAGTAGTCAGACAAGCAGAGTTCAGTAATATTAAGGCAATCCGGAAATTCAAGTAATAAAGCACCTAGGAGCACACACAGTAACACCTATACTTGGGCAGTGAATGTAAGTTATGCAGGTACTTACATAGGCGCCGATTCACGCCAAGGAGTTCAAAGGATCCAACTTGAAAGGGGAATAGAGGTATGGTGATGACGTCATTGCTGCACACTCACAGAAACCACCGTGTCCCTGTGAACAGCCAGAGCAGCAACCGCTGTGTCCCTGGCAACATCCAGAACGGTGTGACACAAGGGTTCCCTCCAGGGTGAACAGCTTGGAACTTGGGGACCAAAGATGGAGCATGCACATTGTGGGCAGGAACCCAGGAATGCTCCACCACACAGTATCCCTTCCAGTGTATGAGGTATTGGAGCTGCCTGTGCCTGATTCTTGAATCCCAGATTTTGGCAACCTCGAGTATACCTATTTGTGACATAGGGTTTGAGCAAGGAGATGTGAAAGACTGGGTGAATGTGCAAGGTCTTAGGCAAGGCCACTCTGTAGGTAACAAGAGAAAGTCTTTTGAGGATCTTATAAGGACCAATATACAGAGGTCCCAATTTGTGACAAGGGTGACGTAAGAGGATGTATTGGGTAGAGACCCAGACACGATCAACTGCAACAAAGGCCACCTGCAACAAAGACACGAATACTGGCTCGATGATGATCGGCAAACCTCTTATATCTGGAGGTGGTTGAGTGTAACTGAGAGCATATTCGTTGCCAATGGGTAGTGAGGTCAGTAAAGCGACATTCTGCAGCAGTGGATTGAGCAGAAAGAGGAAATACATGAGAATGATAACCAGCTGTGGCCTTTAAAGGAGGGCATCATAGAGAAGAATGCCAATGAGTGTTATTTGCAAGTTCAGCAAGGGGTAACAACCCAGACCAATTAGTGTGCTGTAAATTGACATATGCTCTGAGATAAGCTTCCAGATCTTGATTGGTTCTCTCAGTCTGCCCGTTAGTCTGGGTGTGATAACCAGAGGACAAAGAAACAGTGGTTCCAAGCAATTTGCAAAAGCTTCTTCAAAAGTAAATTGAGGTCCTCTGTCAGAGATGATATTTATGGGTATATCATGTAATCGTACCATGTGTAACAGAAAAAGAGTGGACAATTATTGGGCTGTAGGTAACTTAGGTAAAGGTACAAAATGAGCAAGTTTGGAGAACCGATCCAGCACCACCCATATGACTGTATGATGGTCAGAAGGAGGAAGGTATACAACAAAATCCATAGCTATGTGTGTCTATGGTTGTTTAGGTATGGACAATGGTTGAAGTAGGCTATGTGGTAGGGAACGGGGAGTCTTATTAACAGCACAAATCTTACAAGCTTTGACATAATCCTGAGAGTCCGACTTAATGGTAGGCCACTACACATGTTGGGAAAGGAGTTTAAAGGTTCTTGTCAAACCAGGATGACCTGGCAGCTTGCTGTCATGAGCCCAGGATAATACAGGAGAGTGAAGGTTTGGAGGAACATAAAGGATCTCAAGAGCCACAGGGGCTTCAGAAGGTTTTCTTGACTGGGCTTGTTGCAGTCTTTGAAGAAGAGATGTGTTGAGCTGAGCAACCACACATGAGTGTGGTATGATGTGTTTTCGATAGGAGCTTCAGAGGAGTCACTAGACTGAGGAAACTTATGGGAAAGGGCATCAGCCTTTTTATTCTTGGTCCCAGGAAGGTAAGAGACTATAAAGTTAAAATGAGAAGAGAATAGGGCCCATCTGGCCTGTCAAGGATTGAGTCGATGAGCAGTCTCTAGGTAAGTCAGATTCTTGTGGTCAGTGATAATCTGAATGGGGTTGGGGGTACCCTCAAGCCAATGACATCATTCAGTCAGGGCATCTTAATGGCTAAGAGTTCATGATTGGCCACATTGTAATTCCTTTCTGCAGGAGTGAAGCATTTAGAGAAAAAGGCTACCGGGTGCAACTTGGAGGTTAAAGGGTCCCTTTGGGTTAAAACTGCACCAGCTCCTATCACGGAAGCATCAAGTTCTAAATTGAACTGCAGGTCAGGATCAGGATGGCTGAGCACAGAAGCAAAATAAAATACTTTTTTCAAATGAGAGAAAGCATCCACAGCCACAGGAGGCCAATTATTGCAGTCTCTGTTTCATTCTGTCAGCTCAGTGAGTGGAGAAATGATTTTGGAGACATACTTTTTGAATTTGCTATAATAATTGAAGAACCCCAGGAATCTCTGTAGTTCCTTTAATGAGGTGAGTTGAGGCCATTCCAGAACTGCGGTTAGCTTTGTAGGATCCATGGCAAAACCTTCCTTCAAGATGACATAGGCAAGGAACTGGACCTAAACTTGATCAAACTCACATTTCTCCAGTTTGGTTATCAGAGAATTATTTCTGAGGCGAAGAAGTACCTGCTTTACTGCTTATTATGCTCCTCAAGGGTGGAGGAGCATATGAGGATGTCATCTAAAAATACAATGGCAGTGAGATTAAGGAGGTCACGGAAGACAATATTGACAAATGCTTGGAAGACAGCAGGGGTATTACTGTATGCTCCACGTAGGTCCAACTTTGTAAAGTAGCGAGCATTTTGGAGCGAATCATATAGTTCAGTGCTCAAAGTAATAGGATAATGATTCTTAATAGTAATGTTGTTTAGGGCTCTGTAATCGATACAGGGTCTGAGACCACCATGCTTTTTGCTGACAAAAAAGAAGCCAGCCCTGGCAGGAGAGAAAGAAGGGTGAATAAAACCTTTAACTAGGTTTTTTTGGATGTATTCCTCCATGGCCTTGGTTTCGGCTTTGGAGAGCGGATAAGTCCTCCCTTTAGGAAGTGGGACTCCAGGAAACAGGTCAATTTTGCAGTTTTAAGGTCAGTGAGGTGGCAACACATTGGCTGCTTTCTTTTCAAAAGCATCTGTAAATTCTGCATATACTGAGGGAAGATTAGAAGGGGTCTGGAGGCTGGCTATAAGGATGTGATGTAGCAGAGTAACCTTAGCCAGGCAGGAGTGGAAACAGGATTTACCCTAGGAGGCAACCTGTCCCTCAGTCCAGTCGAACTGAGGATTGTGAATACATAACCAAGGAAGACCAAGGATAACTGTTTGTGCATTATAATTAATGGCATAGAGCTGCAATTGTTCAGTATGTAGGACGCCCACAGTCAAGGTTAGGGGTGCTGATTTGAAATGGATTCAACCTGATCCAAGGAAAGTGCCATCCAGAGTAGTTATTTTAAGACATTGTTTTTTTCTGAATTAGAGGCAACCCAGCATGAATCATGAAACAGTGATCCAGAAAATTTCCAGCTGCACCTAAATCAAAAAAAGCTTGAGCGTGGAAGGAATTCTGAAGAAAGGTAATGGTAACAGGTACCAGGGTCGCAGAAGAGTGAGCGGATTTAGTAGTGGCTGTGCTTAGCGGCGGTATATCAGAGTTCTGAGTTGGTGTGAATTAGAACCACAATAGAAAAAAACAAAAGAAAGGAGTCCCGGATCCAAAAGTAAAAAGTATATCAAAACGTATTTCTCATCCAAAAAGGATAAAACAAGAGAACGCACAAATACAAACAGCAGGACAAGGGTAGGCAGACAGGTCCTACGCGTTTTGGCTATGAGGCCATAATCATAGACACTAATAGTCTGAACAATCTCCATACTTTAAAAAAGGAGTGCTAAAAACTGATTGGTTAGTGGGTAAACACACCCCACGAACTTAACCCTTAAAGTGAAGCAAACTTTGATGAATGACAGAACGTTTTTTAAAAATAATATTAAAAACAGGGGCACTTTCATTCATCAAAGTTTACAAAGCAGCCATTTTGATTAAAAACGTACCTTTTGGGGGGGCGGAGCCAGCACTTGAACGAGATGGCTGCACCAGTGTGAGCTCCGTAAAAAGAGTGAACTAACTACTGCAATCCTATGGCCCTGGATGGGCTACAACAATAAAAAAAAAACCTGACCTGCGCCAGAAGATCGTTGGGAGCCTCCTGGGGAGATAATTCCATGCGGTGTTAGGGGAAGTATAAGTGCCCTAAAAGCGCAAGGGCACAGGAGATAAAAATCACCAGTCACGATCAGCAGGCCGCCACCATGCACCGCTGTAAACATAGCGATCTCAGCTCTGCAACTCACCAGAACAGAAACACCGGGCTAATACTGATCAGTAAGGACCCTGGTATGATAACAGCTGCGCTATAAAGGCGCAAATGAATCGGAGCTACTACGCAACCACAAATATACAGTGAGTGATACAAGGGATAAAGGGAACACTGTTCAAAAGAATAATGGACATGGGAAAATAGCCCAATCTTTATTAAAATGGGGATACTGCATAACATAAAATGGCCTGTTTGGGAATGACATGAGTACTGAGAGGGCTATGAATTGCTACACAGTTATAAAGTACGTATGCCTAACTCACAATATGTACTCTCACAGTGATTTGACATGCTGAGCGTGACAAGCCTTAACACAAGCTGCTAAAATCAAGGGACTTGAATGAAACAGATGAGGGGGTGTTAAATGTGGACAATTAAATTATAAATTTATATACTAACACTATAGCCCTCCCTCCTAGTTCCTGTAAGCTCTCTAGAGGTGGATGTGGATATAAACACAGTTGACTCTGTTTAATCTGACCAAAATTGAAGGTTTCATCCACAAAAATACTGAAGGGAAACACCATCATGTCTCCAAAAAAAGGTAATAAAGGGGATAATTCTATGAAGAAAAAAACAAATGTGACACCATCTGTGAATAAATTCTTCAAATGTTTAGACTCTTCACAATTGCCCACATCACTGAATCCAGAATCCAGAACAAGAAGTGACTTGATGTCATCGGATTCAGACCCTGAAAGTTCAGAACACGCTGTCACAGTACCTAAAGCTTTACTGGATTCACTCCTCTCAAAGAAAGAGTTTACCTCTCTTATACAACAAGTGAAGCAATGCATTTGTGAAGAAATTGCAGACATTAAGAAAGATCTTACTGAAGTAGGACAAAGAGTGGAAAAAATGGAGGAAGACACAGCCACTCAGCATGCGGTATTATCCAACTTTTCAAGTAAACTTTCTCACCAAGATATAACAATCCTACAACTAGAAAACAAGATTGATGATTTAGAGAATAGGAGCCGCCGTCACAACATCTGGATGAGGGGTATACCAGAGGAGGTGTCCCCACAGGCCCTGGAACCATATGTCCAAAGTTCATTCGCATATTTAACGGATGAGGGCGATGATTCATCTTTTGCTCTTGATAGGGTACACTGAGAGCCAGACCCTCAGAAGATCAACCCCCAAGGGATGTAATTGTAAAAGTGATGAGCTATACAATTAAAGAAGCACTGATGAAAAAGGCAAGGTTAAAACATCCAATCAAGTTTAAAGAAACAGAGCTACAATTGTTTGAAGATCTCTCTACTAGAACCCTTAAAAAAAAAAGAGATTTGAGACCTCTAACAAATAAGCTTCATCAACAAAACATCCCATATAGGTGGGGCCATCCTTTTAATTTGCAGATACAGTGGAGAGGCAGACGTGTTTTGTGTGACAACTCAGAAGACATCCCTTCAGTATGCAAAGAGCTACACATTGATCCACCCATAATGGATGATAGTGCCAAGTCTCATGTGAATAGGCCCCTGCAAAAGGAATCACCACTCCCTCAAAGACCAGAATGGCAAAGAGTATCTTCAAGGAAGGGTGATAAATCATCTTCCAGGCATTCAACAAGGGAAACAACCATACAGGAAGCCGCCTAGAATACGCATAAGTATAACATTTATTTTTCTTGTTCATCTAGATGACTGTCTCTCCATCAATAAAAGGGCTTGGGACTCCTTTCTATCACAGAGACTGTTGTGTGATATGGAGATTTTGTGATAGAATACAGACAAAAAGCTCAGATGGAGAGAAATATAGTTGTATATGTTTAATGTGTTGCCAAAGGAAGTCAGCTATAATTATCAATACTGTAGTTTCAAAAATTAGGATGTACTATAGCTAATATATGGTTTTGAGTATAGTTCACTCAGAATGGTTAATCCCTCCTACCTGTGAAGCTTTATGCTTTCACACTACTGTTATATTAATGTTACGTGCATTTTGATTTTGTTCATTAATGTTTTCTCCTTTTTGTCTAACCCAAGGTCTATGAATATTTCCTCTAATGCCGAAATGCCGCTGCAACTCATCTATAACAAGTTTCTGTTACTGAAATATTATGACTACTCAAGGTGATACATCACACTTACAGATAATCACTCAGAATGTAAAGGGGTTTAACTATCCTAATAAACGGACAATGGCGTTACAAGACCTACTTAGGAGAGGGGGGGGATCCTTTTTCTACAGGAGACTCATTTTAACACCAATAAGATCCCTAAATATTTCACTACATATTTTCCACAACATTTTCATAGCACAAATCTGCATAAAAAGATAAATGGAGTCAGCATACTTATCCATAAGTCTATTCCATTTCAAATGTTGTGCCTAGATAAAGACAAAAAGGGAGATACTTGTGCGTCTCGGGCCTGCTTTTTGGCAGACCTGTCACATTTGTCAACCTCTACACTCCTAACACGTATCAAGACTCGTTCTTAAAAATTACCACTTCCAAGATTTTGACAAAAATTAAAGGCCCATTGATTCTTGGGGGAGATCTCAGCACCCCCTTATACCCTTAAATAGATTGTTCCAATAGCTAATCTCAACTTTCCCCTAAGGCCCTCTAATCTATTTGGGGCAATCTCAAAATCCTCACTTTGCACGACACCTGGAGATATCTAAATCCATGTAGAAGGGAATACACCTTTTTCTCCCATCCTCACAAAAGTTATTCGAGACTAGATTATATATTTTTAGACCATCATGCACTATCTCACATTAAAAAAGCCAACATAAAACACACAACGAGGTCCGACCACTCATTAACAGAATGTTTTTTACAATGGCCATCTATGCTAGCTAGACCATTTTGTTGGAAACTAGATGATACGCTTTTAGTAAACCCAAAAGACCTAGAAACCTTTACGAAACAACTAGACACTTACTTCACAGTAAATACTGCCCAAGACAAGCCCAGACATGATATAAGGCCTTCATGAGAGGCGAGTTTATACAATTTAGGGCTATCAAACGTAGAATAGCAAGAAAAAAATTGAGCTTCTGGCTCAAGAAATAGTCAATCTAGATTTTCTATGTAAGCAGAATCCCAGAGATGATGCACTTCAAAAACAACTGGAGGATAAAAGATGTAAATTTAATGAACTTCTGCAAATTGACACACGTAGAAAACAGTTATTCATACAACAAAAATTCTACGGGGAAAGTAATAAAACCGGCAAACAATTAGCTAGAGCATTAAAGAAACAACAATTAAAATAATATATTCATTCTCTCACAACCCAAAAGGGAACACGAGTAGAAGACACTAAAAACATAGCAAAAATATTCAACCAATTTTATCACAAACTATATAACATACATACAGAAAGACCTTCACGATCCCACAAAGATGCCTGCAACAGAAACCTACATGACATTAACCTCCCCACTCTCTCGTCTGAAGATGAAAACATTAGAAGCTCCAATATCTGAAGAAGAAATATCTATAGCTTTTTCCAACATGAAAGCTCACAAGGCACCAGGACCAGATGGATATACAAATTATTACTATAAGACATTTAAATCTCAACTGATTCCACACCTAGTGACCTTATTTAACTATATATCTGAACAACATTTATTCCCAGATAACATGCTTCAAGCACATATAATGGTATTACCAAAACCTGGCAAGACTCCTGATACCCCAACCAACTTTAGACCCATCTCTCTGTTAAATGTAGATCTTAAATTTTATACCACAACGCGAAGCCAAAGACAACACTTGCAAAGTAGTTAATCTTATAGATTACATTAGACATACTAAACTCCCAACAATTCTCCTGTGAATGGACGCGGAAAAAGCTTTTGATAGATTAGATTGGACTTTTTTACAAGCCACATTACTAAAATTTGGACTCCCTACTAAATTTATAGCATGAGTACTCTCCCTATACTCTAACCCCTCAGCACAAGTGCAAATTAACGGAACCCTCTCGGAAATATTTGAGATACGGAATGGAACTAGGCAGGGATGTCCATTGTCCCCCCTCCTATTTGTCTTATCCTTAGAACCCTTAGCAACTAGAATCAGAAATAACCCTAGTATAACTGGTATTCAAACTCAGGAACAATCACATAAGCTTGCGATGTTCGCTGACATCTTACTCACGCTAACATCTCCCGTACTTTCTCTCCATACGGTCCAAAGAGAACTTAAGGAATATAGAAAATTATCCAATTTCTTAGTTAATCCAAACAAATCGAATTATATCCTATTAATGTTCCCATATACACCCTTGATATAATAAAAACTGAAAATCTCTTCATGATAAACCTTAAAGCCTTAAAATATTTGGGCATTCAATTAACCTCTAATTTAGAAGAAATACGTAAATTAAACTATGGTAAACTATTAACTGAATTCTATAACTTAACCTCCAGGTGGTTACCTAAAAATAATATCTCTGGTTAGGAAGAATAGCAGCAGCATAGATGACATTATTACCTAAAGCACTATATATAATGCAAACCCTCCCTTTCACAGGAACTTCCAAAGAAATTCATAAATTACAAAGGTTAATTAACACGTACATATGGCAGAGGAAACAACCTAGGTTACCTAAAACTACACTATATACCCCCAAAGATGGGGGCGGGCTGGGAGTGCCAAATTTACATTGGTACAAACTAGCGATATCTCTTAGCAGGGTGGTGGACTGGTGTAGGCAGGGCAGAATAATAAATAAAAAAGTAACCCAATTGGAGTCCCAATTATTAAAGGTTCCACACTTAGGAGGAATTTGCTGGACACCATTACCCCCAACATTTACTAACAATAAACCATACTCTATTTTTAATGCTACATAGACTGACTGGACGTCAATCCGTAATAAATTCCCAAAAATCTCTTCCCCTAGTTCACCTCTCACTACACTACTCTGGAACACGGAATTCAAAATAGGTAAAACTTGTATCACTAGTGCTAGTAATTTTCAAAACTTAATACCAATACATGACTTAGTGGTGGGTGGTAAAATACGCATGAGGGAATAGCTAGTTGAATTGGGCCACCAATGTTTTAATTCATGGCTTCAATGCCAACAAATGCAACACTACATACTATCCCATAGAAAAAAAAATCCCCTTGGAAAAAAGGATAATATCTTCCATGTATCAACTCCTCATGGAATTATATCTCCCTTCCAGACCCTCTTATGTACAAAAATGGGAATCGGAACTAAATAAACAGATATCACCAGGACAATGGAAACTTTGGTCCCATGCAACAGCGAAATCAGCCCATTCAGCCTCATACTTGGAAACAAACATAAAAGTCCTCACAAGGTGATAATTAACACCCCACAAATTAACACATATGTTTAGAAATGCGAGTAACAAATGTTGGAGAGGCTGCGCGCAAGAAGGCACAATGTTACATATATGGTGGGACTGTCCTACATTAAATCAATTTTGGAAAGAGATTCATTCATTTTCCCCAGAGCTCTTCCTCTTCAATAACGTATTAGACATCAAATGTAAAATTAGAAGCAACATTACACAAATTATGATTAATGCGGCAAAAAAATAATTCCCAAATTTTGGAAATACTCACAAACACCCAACCTTAAAAGCTGGATGGACCAAGTAGATATGATTCTATCAATGGAGAGATATCACTATTTTACCTTGGGGAAGATGGATCTATTCTGGGACATTATGTTTTTATGGGAACAATATAAGTATAAATAAGTATAAATAAGCACAATTCATACAATTCTAGGTTAATTTAATCCGTGACTTATATCCACTTAGATATGTACACAGATGTTTGGTGGCAACCACAATAGAGTTATCATCAATATTCATTAATACTATTAATATTTAACAATATTAATGGCAGCGGCACGGCAGCTTTAATATGACATTACTCCAAGATTCGATACTACATTCATGGGCATTGTAGGTTTTGGGTTTTTTCTTCCCATCCCTTCCCCAATCCCCCTTGTTCATCCCCTCCCCTCACCTTCCCACACTCCCAAACCCCAATTTATTCTATACTTATATCATTACATGTTAATACAATACAATAGAACTGTTGGAAAATTCTAGGCATAGGTTTTGCTTGAAACGAACTTTATAATCATTCTGGAATTCATTGTCTTCAGCTAATGGACTTGATAAAGCTTTCAGTCGAGACAAACTTGACAAACTTAGACAATCTGTAAGGTTTAGAGAGCTATTACAATGTTTAAACTGTATTTCATGGTGCCTGTATTTGTTTTGAATTTTGCATTAATAAAAACTAATAAATAAAAAAATAAAAAAAACTTACCTTTTTTACTTTTCACAGCCAGAGCAGCTTTCCCCTCCTGAAAATCCTCTCTTCACAAGTCAGCAATGACTAATCCGGCTTCCTCTAATCACAGCATGGCCTCAGGCAATGAGTACCCTGGGGGGAAAGCCGTGATTGGAGGAAGGTGGATTAGTCATTGTTGACTTGTGAAAAGAGGATTTCCAGGAGGGGGAAGCTGCTCTGGCTGTGAAAAAGAACAAAGGTAAGTTTTTAATCAAAACGGCTGCTTTGTAAACTTTGATGAATGAAAGTGCCCCTGTTTTTAATAATATTTTTAAAAAACGGGCTTTCATTCATCAAAGTTTACCGTCACTTTAACATCCCACTTAGTATTAAACTCACACATACAGACAAAATGATAAAATGGTTGTTAAAGAACCAATAAAGTAAGATAAACAAATAAAGTCAAATAAATGATTAAACACAAATATCTGTAATCACGCACTATAATTCATATATAGGTATATTCATTAGTTTCAATTTATGGATATCAAATATTTTCAAACAAAAAGAAAAGAAAAAAGCCTATGAAATAGTTGCAAACTTAACAGATTATTTTTTTTACTTATTTATATGTATACATTATATTAATACAACCAGGAATAATCAGTCAGAAAACTATTCTTTGAAAATATACTTGTATATACAAATTAGGATCCCACGAATATTTCTTCTTTTCTTGTTATGTGTGCTTCTCAGTTAAACAAAAATAGATCAATGTAGATGCAGACTAAACAGGAGGCATACTGGAATTAATCTCCAGTGGTTGATAACATCAAACGCGGAGTTAAATCCCATAGGTATCTGCGTACCCAACTTAAATATCCAGTATACCTCCTGTTCGGATAAAAGTCTGTCTCTGTCACCCCCACAAATGGGAGTTTTAATTAATTCTATAGCTCTCCATCTAAAAGTTCTAACATCCTTGTGATGGATATCTAGAAAGTGGTCTGATAGAGCTGAACAATATTTATCATGCTTAATATATCCTAGATGCTCACGTATCCTAGTAGTAGTAGTCATACCAACGTATTGAAGTGAAAAGTCTGTACACTCAATTAGACATATAACATATTTAGAGGAGCAGTTAACACAACCTTTTGCAGAAAAACTTTGTCCAGTAGCATATGATTGAAAATCTTTTCTTATGGTTATATAATCGCAGGCCTTACATCTGGAACTGCCACATCTAAACATTCTATTAGTCTGCAGCCAAGTTCCCTCAACCCGGCATGAAGGCAATTGACTAGGGGATAGAATGTTGCCTAAAGTAGCATTTTTTTGAGTACACATACCTAAAACCCTTGTCTACAGTGTCTTTTAAAGCAGTATCACCATACAACAAGGAAAAATATTTCTTTATGATTTTACATATAGAATAGTATTCTGATGAATACTGTGTAATAAACAAAGGTCAATTTTTATTTTTGTCTTTCTTCCTAGTAAGAAGAACCTCCTCTCTGCGGATCTAATACGCTTCTCTATGCTGTTCACTAAACCTGATGAATAGCCTCTATTATTTAAACGCTTTTTCATGTTTTTACATTCGTCCAAATAATCCTGATCTCTAGAGCATATTCTTCTAGCTCTAGTAAATTGGCCTTTGGCAATCCCCTAGAAAACATGCCTAGGATGGGCACTCTTTGCATGCATGATGGTATTGACAGAAATGGGTTTACGATACAATTTGGTGTTTACACATTGCTCAGCTAGATCCCCCACTAAGGTAATGTCTAGAAAATGAATACTTGTAGGTTGCCAATCATAGTTAAATCCTATTCCAGCATCTCTATTATTCAAGAAATCCACAAAGTACTTGGCCTGTGCCTCATTCGACCTCCATACAATGATGAGGTCATAAATGAATCTCTAATAGAACTGAATGGAGGCAAGGAAAGGGTTACAATCTGCCACAATAGAAACACAGTCTCAACCTCCTTCTTCTTTGTCTTTCAGATTTAGAGGGCTTAAGGGAAGAGAGATACATGGGTTCCTCTTCAGAGGTAACTGGAGGTGCTGAAGGGGTAGAGGATAGTCTTCTAGAGACTGGACGAGTGGGTGGATGAGATGGAAGGATTCTGCATGTTCTCTCTCTCTCTCAGCTTGTCTCTCCTGAAAGTGAGAATCCAGATTGATACTGATAAGTGTTATGAAGTCATCCAAGGAAGATGGAACATCACGATAAGTGAGCTCGTCCTTGATACACTCATGCAGGCCTCTCCTGAAGGCCGCTTTGAGAGCACTGCCAACCCAACTGGTCTCATGTGCCAAGGTGCGAAACTCGATAGCGTATTGTGCCACAGTTCTATTGCTCTGGCGGAGATCCAAGAGAGTACTCTGCAGCAGCAGTGCGTCTGAAGATGCCAAACTATAGAAGATAATTCAGAAATAAAGGCATCAGCATCATTCAGGAGTTGAGCACTCTGTTTCAAAAGGGGAGAGACCCCGGCTAGGGCCTTATCTTTCAAGGTGAGAGGATCATTGTGGAAGTTTAGTCTGCACTGGTTGAGAAAACCCCTATCGGAGGACAGCATAGCTGATATAGCCTCAAGTTTAGAATCCACATTCTGCAAGTGTATGGCGTGGGTTCCCAGGGTCTGTCCCTTAAGAGAGAATGCTCTTACTACCTCATTTAGGTCCATGGCCAAAGTATAATGTAATACTCTTGGGATATTTCCCTATCAGACCAAACTTGGCCAGTAGTCTTCATAACCCGATAAGGAAATATCTCAGAACAAAGTGCGTGTAAGAAATTAGGTAAGCAGTACTCACGGTAGACAGGGTAGTCCTTCACGGCAATAAGATGAAGGTAGAGAATGGTCACAGACAGGCAGAGTTTGTCAACAGAACAGCACTCCAGCCGAATAGCAGTTCAGGGGTAAACCAATAGAGTGAAGATACTTAGAACATGCCAAAACAGAAGGTATTATTAATAACAGTGAATATTAATAACAGTGAATATACATTTATCAAGATAGAACACCCTAGAACACCTGTGTCTTTAATCTTCCCAAAATACATAAGAGCTTGTCCAATCCACCGGGACGCCCAATAATATCTGGGATAGGATCCCTTACTTCAAATATGTCACAGTACATTGACCGATTTCTACAGAAGTATGTACAAGCCCTACCTTTACATCTTAAAGACACTACTGATTTTCTGAATACTATATCTGACGTCCAGTGTCAGGATAATTTCACATTAGTAACTTGTGATGTAAATTCATTGTACACTAATATAGAACATAATCTTGGAATTAAAGATGCAGAATCCTACCTGTACCAGGATTATGAAATTAAATTACCACAGGTTACATTTATTATAGAATGTATTAAATTTATTCTAGAAGATAATTATTTTAACTTTAATGAGAATTTTTATTTACATAGAAAAGGAACTGCAATGGGCACGAGGTTTGTGCCCAGTTACGCAAATTTATTTATGGGATTATTCAAAAAAGAACATATTTTAGAATCCCCATGGAGCACAAACCTTGTGCTCTTTAAAAGGTTCATTGATGATATTTTTCTAATTTGGAGGGGAGACCATGAACTTTTGGATCAATTTTTTGAAGACTTAAACACCTAACTCATGAACACAGCAAAGAGAGTATCCATTTCTTTGGATGTAAGGATTAATATCATTGACAATAAGATAGCCACGGAAACTTACTTTAAGGCCACTGATGCTAATAATTACATTCACCCAGGTAGCTGCCACCTTGAGAGGTGGATAAACAATATTCCACAAGGACAATTATATAGAATTAGAAAAAATTGTTCGGACATAGAGGTCTACCAGCAACAGGCTGATGTATTAGAACAAAAATTTAAGGCTAGGGGATATGAAGAATCAAAGATAAAAGATGCAAAAATGGTAGCTACTAATAAAAGTAGGAAAGATTTGAACACCATATAAGGGAAACAATTAGATGCTCAGATACTAAAGTAATCTACTTGATACAGTGTGAGTGCAATTTTCAATATTTGGGCCAGACTAGTCGACCACTACACAATAGAATAAGAGAGCACCTTTTAAATATTAAATGGGGCAATCGAAAATATCTATTATCAAACCATTTTACAGATATACACAATAAAAACCCATTGGTTTTAAATATTGGGGTATTAAATAATACTCAAAAACAGAGGAGGAGACACAGAAAGAGAACTTTTATTAAGAGAGGCAAAATTAATATTTGAATTTAATATGTTAACCCCAAATTGATTAAATGCTGAATTAGACTTGAATCCATTTATTTGAATAACATAGTACATTTATTTATATGTTTAGAGATATCATTGGGAGAGATATTATTCTAAAACTTCTAGATTATATGATAAACCAACTTTGCGTGTATATATACTGTGTATGTGCTTTATATAAAAATTCCCTATATAGATGCTCTGGTTATATATATAATCTGTATAAATAGAATGATTAATCTTTTACAATAAAGTATAAATTGAAACTTCTGAAAAATATTAATTTTCTTTTTAAAAGATTTTAAAAGGTATGTGTAATTCAAAGGTATGTGTAAATCAAGGGTTAATAATTGAACTGCAAAACCGGAACATTCAAGAGAAGAACCAATCAATGAGAAGAAGCAGGTGACATAAATAACATAAATAACCCAGCCAGATCACCAGTAGGATATACGTCTTGATAAAGGCGCATTGCAGCACTGAAACGCATAGATAATCTACAAGGAGATACTGACTTTATTTCTACAGGATATTGAACGTTCAAATCTAATACAATATTGGGACGTGTTGCTAATGGCTTCAAATAAACCACCTCTAAACCGACAGTCTGATTGGCTCCAAAATCACGTGACAAAAAACACATTTGTGATTAGGCAGAAGGTTTTACTGAGGAAGAGAGAGAACTCTGAGACGCTGAGACAGGATAACCGGCAAAGAACCAACAATCAATGGAACAAAGTCACCACAGCACCCTTCCATAACCCAAGGAGTCAGAGAGGTCGGTTAAGAGGACCCGGGATAACCCGGTAGTAATCAAGCATACAGACTAGGAATCTTATAACTGTCAGGTTGATAGGAATCAGACTGAGACGAGAAGTGCAAAAATAATCAAATCTTTATTAACAAAGAAATAATAAAAAGTCAAATAACAAGTCAGGAGTCAAAGCCAGAGCTGGTAGTCAGACGAGTTGAGTCAGGAGCCAAAGCGAGTAGTCAGACGAGCCGAGTCAGGAACCAGGAGGGAAGTCAGACAGCCAGGTAATACACAGGAACTCACAAACAGGTCTGAGACAACCCAAGGGCAAAGCATACTGAACAGAGGCCCTTTAAATAATAAGTGATGGAAGGCGGAGCTAGCAGCCGAGCTGAATGGACGCAACACACAGTAGCTCCTCAAACAATCCTTAGTAATTAGGTGTTTTTTATTAGTGAATTTGCCCCAAAGGACTTAATCTGTTATTTTATATAGTGGGGCATCTGTGAGGAGCAATTAGGTGCTCGGACGGGAAGCTACACCTTGCGAGGAGAGAAGAGCCGGTGCACATATACAGAAGGGGAATCCCTCTAACAGATACTCGCTTCACTACGCTCCTATTCTGGGGTGAGGACACAGGGAAAAGGAGACCTGCACTAATACAACAGCCGGACGGCACCTCCGGAGGGTTGGGGCCCCGCTCCGGAGCCGACTGAACAATCTAAGAAAGCTAGAAGGGCAGACAGAGGTGGGCTTATCTAACGCAGACTTTCAAATCTACTCCAGAGGGGTAAGCAAACACCGGAGGTTACACCGGAAAGACTTTCATTTACTTTCACCCCATATGTGCTGATCTTAAGCCGCCCAAGCCCGAGTCATACATAACGCACATTGAGCAATATCAGACAGAGCCCAGTGGCGCGAAAAGACGCCATTTTGAGAGCACTAGCACACAGAGCAGAGAAAGTTGGAGCTCCGGTCTCTTTCTCTTTTTCTTTACCCTACCACAAAAGTGACTGACACTAAATATCAATGCCAGCTAACTACACCATAGCTCCCAGTTATAATTAAAGAGAAGCCCCTCAAAACCACAAATCAGAAACGGGCTCACGGATATTACTTTACATATGTTCAGTGTGTGAAGATCTTAATGCCCCTGCAGACACAAACTGTCTAGAAATCACACGGTTTGGGGAAAATTAGTGCACTACACCTAAAGGGAGATCTGTTTGTGGATTATTTGACAGTCACACTGAAGCTTTTAATACAGTGTACTACCCATGCTGAAAAAGTTTTATTTGCTGCAACAAGTTGTTATTGCTGTGGAGGGGGGGGGAGAGGGTGTAACATCAAATAAAGAAGAGACATCTGCAGCATTTCCCCATCTGCCCCCCTCTCAGCATATTTCAGGAGCTTGGGGGTCGCTGTGTGGTTCCCTCTCCCCTACATTTCCTGCTGATTGAAATATCAGTAGGTCATACCCCAATTCCTTTTCCCGTTTCCGTCCAGTGAGGACAGCTTCCCTGGGGTGGGGGGAACTTTCAGTGACTACTTCAGTTTCCCATCTGAGCGCTTGCTAAAGGTCTAGGGACAGTTAACACAGAGGATGTAGAGGCCAGAACCATAATATGATGAGATGGTCCGACATGGATGATTAAACGCTGACCCCATACCCACTATTGCATCACTTGCAGTGTCACTGCCTCTCATAGATTGATACTATGAAGATGATATATTTGCACACAGGCTTACTTAAGCTATGAAAGGTGAAACATTTCTTATCTACTAAATATCTCTGGAAGGAGCGGGAGGAGATAGGGAGGGCGCAGAAATAGCTAAATACACCTTACTACTTAGCGGAGGTCAGGAGGAACTGGAACCTCTCCACAATAGGAATAAAGGAACTTAGACACACCTGATAGATACTTGAAAAACCGCAAAAGAAAAGTAACAGAAAACAACTGGTCTACCAACTTACACAACATGGCTACAAGAAAAGGTCTTAAAGGAGACAAAAACCTAAAATCTTTATCAGTAGATACCTTCTTTAAAGCCCCCAAAATCACCAAATCTCAAGAAATCGCCCTAGCGGAAATTGAGGAAGATATGGATTCTGAGAACGAAGAGGAATCCCCGAATCAAATTCCCGCTACTAAAGCAGACCTGCAGGGTCTGGTATCCAAACAGGACATAGCTTCCAACTTAGAGAAACTATGGGAAAAAATGGACAGCTTCCAAACTGCAGTCACTAACAGTCTTACGGATATCAAAGCAGAAATACTCGACTTGGGAACCCGAGTAGATTCCTTAGAAACAGCTACAGAGGAAATGGGAGAGGAGATTACAATGGTTTCCCAGACTCTTAACTCACATAACCAGCATATACAAGATCTAGAAGAAAAGATTGAAGATCTGGAGAACCGGAGCAGACGCTCTAATATCAGACTTAAAGGCATCCCTGAGTCCATTGGAGCAGATGAACTACACAACTATCTCCAGCAACTATTCAATGCGATACTAGGAAACTCGATGGACTCTGAATGCCCAATCGAAAGAGCGCATAGGGCCCTAAAAGCGAAGCCCAGACCAGATCAACCACCACGAGACGTCATAATTAAGCTTTTGCGGTTCCCTGACAGAGAAAAACTTCTACTAGCTGCTAGAAATAACCCCACATTCAAGTTTCAGGGCAATATTATCCAGTTCTTCCAGGACCTTTGCATTAAAACGCTACAGAGAAGATATGCGCTGAAACCTCTCACTCTACTGCTGAGAAAAAACAACATCCCCTACAGATGGGGTTTCCCTTTCGCGTTACAAGTGATGCAAAATGGTAAAATGCTAACTCTTAAAACCATTGATGAGATCCCGGACATCTGTAAGCTCCTGGACTTGGAACCACCAGACATCCCAGGAGAGGATTTGGCATCTGCCCCCTCCGAAAGTTCGTCACTAAAGCCTAAATCCCAAAGATCAAAATGGAAGAAAGTGACAAACAAAAAGAAATCCAAAACATGAAAAGTCCAGGCAATACATAAACGTCCTGGATGAGAACATCTACTCCTTCTCCTACATTTTGTGGTCTGCCCTCGGTCCTATGGGTGGCTGAAAATGGCCAAGAAGCAGATCAAACTTTAAACTCACAGGGGAATGAGACTCCTCGCCTGATGTAAGTGATGCAATGTAGAGATTCCATGTTGGAGATACACAGTACAAATCTTATGTGCTGGATCCTACATGATTGTATTCAAATGTTTAACTGTTATTTAATGTTATGTTATTATATTTGTTTGTTTATACTATCAATACTTAAATGCACGAAATGTTGTTTGATTTTAGCATGCTCATCCTGTAGAAATGCTCTACAGAGCCATAGAAATAAGGAAACACAGCTAGAGAGTCAGGGGAGGAAGGGGGAAAATTACAGGCTTATACTCTTATATTATATATTCAGCTATCAAGACTTAGAGAGAGTTATGTTATCTGGGGTCCGTGTTGCTAAAAAGGAGGATAGGAAGACATATTGGTATATAGATTTTGATGACTGTCCCTAAGATAGTTCTAGTCTCGCATAATGCGAGAGGTCTAAACACCGACATCAAAAGAAGGACTGCCATGTCACATTATAGACGGCTGAGGGCTAACGTTATTTATCTTCAGGAGACACATTTCCTGAAAGATACTATCCCCAAATACTGGGCAAGAGATTACTCAAAACAATATCACTCGGCCTTAGACTCCAATAAAAGGGGGGTCTCTATTTTAATACACTCATCAGTGCCCTTTACACATAGAGAGACTATCTCTGGTAAGGAGGGTAGATACCTCTTGGTTTTTGGGAGTTTGGGAAATACAGAAATTCTTTTATGTAACATATATGCCCCTAATGAACAACAAGACAAATTCTTTGCTGCCATTTCAAATTTGCTAACTGACTGGTCTAGAATAAGAATAATTCTGGCGGGGGATTTTAACATTGACTTGCAGTCACTGACCAGACCAACAGATACCCAACTGACTAAGAAAAAACAGAGACAGAAAAATACGGCTACACATATCCTAGAGACTCTGGCTCAACACACACTGCAGGACACTTGGCTAATTCTGCATAAAGGGTTGGGAGACACTACCTTTTATTCTGCACCGCATGACAGCTACTCAAAAATAGACTATGTATTCACTAGTCAAATACTACAACCAGCAGTTCACTCCTTAGATATTCACCCGTGTGTTTGGTCAGACCACTCCCTGACCGTGCTCACTATGGGAAACCTAATAGACCCCAAGAGAACTAGAACATGGACATATGACGCGACTAGCACCAAATACCCACCCGTTAAAAGTAGGATCTTACAACATATACAAGAGTACTGGAATATTAATATAGGGTCCACAGAGAACACAGCCATACCCTGGGCAGCACACAAGACGGTGATCAGAGGGGTCCTAATCAAAGAAAAGACACTATGTAGGAAAAGAAATAATGACCTTATTAACCAATTGAATACCAAAATCACAACGTTAGAAGCACTACATAAACTGAATCACTCTAAAATTACACTCACCAAACTGCTTGAAAAAAAGCAAACACTACAGTCTATATTGAATGAGCATTCTATTAAAGCGGCACATAGACTGAAAACAAATTACTTTATTTTTGCCAATAAACCTGATAAATATTTAGCAAAAAAACTAAGAGACAATTACCAATCCCTTTCAATACCATGCATTCAGACATCGACTAACCAAACTACCACTCACCCACAGGACATCGTTGACACGTTTGCCAAGTTCTACCAGATTTTATATGATGGCACGAAAGTGCAATATAACCCAGAGACGAAGGAGGTTTTTGACTCCTTTCTGGAGAAGGCGGACTTGCCAGTGATAACTGAAGATGACAGAACTAATCTGAACGCTGAGATTACAAGAGCTGAAGTAATAGCAGCTATAAAAGATCTTAAACCTGGGAAGGCTCCGGGACCTGATGGATTCCCGGGGGAGTACTATAAGGCGTTTAGGGAGGTCTTAGTGCCACATTTAATAACGTTTGCAAATCACATTATGAAGGGAGGTCCAATACCAGAGGAACTTCTTAGAGCCAAAATCGTGGTCATACCAAAACAGGGGAAAAATACTAATTTGTGTAGCAGTTACAGGCCCATCTCCCTTATTAACCAAGATGTTAAAATAGTGACAAAAATTCTGGCCAACCGACTCAAAAATATTCTACCCAATATTATTCATCCTGACCAGGTAGGATTTATTAAAGATAGGGAAGCCCCAGACAATATCCGCAGGATGGTATCGATAATAGATTTACTGCGAGATAGAAAAATGCCTTCTCTGATCCTTTCATTGGATGCGGAGAAGGCATTTGATAGGGTTGATTAGAAATACATGTTAGATCTGCTATCACGTATGGGATTTGAGGGCAATTTCCTGAAAGCGATACGAGGGCTATATTCCAGACCCACTGCTTTTGTTCGGGCAATAGGGCATCAATCAAATAATTTTCCCATACTTAATGGCACTAGACAAGGCTGCCCTCTCTCACCTCTGATCTTTGCCATATGCATTGAGCCATTGGCAGCATATATACGCAACTGTCCGGATATATCAGGCCTAGTGGTAGGAAAACTCCATCATAAAATCACCCTATTTGCGGACGATGTGTTACTGACTATCTCTAAACCCCTACAGTCATTGCCGTATGTATATCAAGCAATACAGCAGTTCTCTCAAATATCGGGATACAAAATTAATATAGACAAATGTGAGGCACTTCCCCTTTCCATTCCTAAACACACTATCAAATTGATAGAAGCAAACTTTGATTTTAAGTGGGCTCCAGATGGGTTGAAATATTTGGGTATTAAATTAATGTCACATTCCTCGAAGCTGTATGAAGCAAACTACACCCCTTTACTTAAAATGATCAGATCCGATCTGGGAAAATGGAAGAAAATGGGTTTTTCTTGGTATGGGAGACTATCTGCGGTAAAAATGACGATCCTACCCAGAGTGTTATATTTATTCAGGGTGCTCCCGATTAGAATTAATGTTACAGAAATAACCAACCTTCAGAGAGACATACATAGCTTCTTAAGAGATAATAAACATCCGAGAATACCCCACACTATCTTAAACAGACACCGGCAACTGGGGGGGATCGGTATCCCCAACTTACTTGACTACTATAGGGCAGCAAGACTGGCTCAAGACTCCCTCTTAGGTAGGAGACAGCAAGATGTAATATGGCCTCTTTTAGAGGCAGAGATGCTGGGACAGGAGACTCCGGATGGCATCCTTTGGTGTAAAGACCTGACTAAGGGACACGTTATATACCGAAACAAAACCACATTACTCACTAGACGACAGTGGCCAACCTCCAGAAACATGGAAAGAATTCTCCCTTCGCATTCTAGAGTGCTACCCCTGAAATATATAGTTAATGACGAATTTAAATATCACATTAGAAAATGGGAAAACAAGGGACTATATAGAGTAGCTGACATATACTCCCAAGGTAATCCGCTAACTTTCACCCAGCTCCAACAGAAACTTGAACCTCTTCCATTACCATGGTTTTTATACCTCCAAGTGATATCAGCTACACGTACATACATGGACAAATCCCCGACATGCACTAAACAAACTGAGCTTGAACACCTATGTACAGCGACGGCTCGACCCAAAAGGGCAATATCTAGGTTATACATTTCAATTCAGGAAATTAAATGTGACTCTAAAACAACATTAATGGCAAATTGGGAGGCAGACCTAGATAAAGAATTAGAGCGAGACAGATGGCAAGAAACATTGCACCAAACCTGTAAGGGCCTCATTGGTGCTGACCTGAGGGAAAATGCACTTAAGACATCTTTCAGATGGTACCTAACCCCAATTAAAACAGCCCACATGGGAAAAGAAAGCTCTAAATTCTGCTACAGAGGGTGCAGAGAGGTAGGTTCATACCTTCACATGTGGTGGGAATGTCCTAAAGTGTATCAGGTTTGGCAGAACTTGTCTTTACTACGTGAGAGGGTGTTAGACGAGAGGATCAGTCTCACTCCCGCCCAGGCTCTCTTACATGAACGCATCCCTAGATTGAACAAACACATTAATATGTTTATTAGAGTACTGTGCACTACGACCAGGATAGTGATAGCCAAATATTGGAAAACAGAGGTACCGTCGTGGTTTTATTGGATATTATCTGGGGATAATGGCCGTACCTCGGCAGTAGCTGAGGGGGAAGTGGAACGGGAAGGAGTGAGAGGTACTGATCAAGAGGAGAGGAGGGGTGGCGGGGATTAGAATCAACTGGTTAGATTAGGAGCAAAACAGGATGAGCAAATAACTCCTTAGAGTGTTAAAACGATAAAATACAACGCTGAAGTATTGAGATTTGAGTTTGAATCGTGCATTGATGGTTATTGTTTTTATGTTTACACAGTTTTTAGTTCTAAGTTTTTTGTTATAGGGATTGAGAACCCTCGATAGTTATGCCTCATACATATCACGTGCTCCCCAAACGGATAAAATATGATGGGCACTGTTAAGAAAATGTTTGGGGGATCGTGGGTTTATGTTTAAACAACACACTTCTGGCTGAAAATGTACAGCAGACTCCATAAAACGAAGGGGACTGTTCTGGTCAAAATTACAGAGTGGAAATCCGTCTACTGTCCTTGGTAGTAGCTTAATATAGCAACATGGATGTACTTTCAAATACAGGAGAGACTTTTTGAAATCAGAAGTGTCATTGAAAGACACTCTTTTTGAAATATGATTACTGTTCCCCAAGCAATGATGCTATTTAATGATTGAAAGTCTGTATTTTCTTTGCTGTTGGAGGAGTGTGGTTAATAAAAATATATTTCAACTAAATAATAAGTGATGACATCACAATTCTGAGACTGCAACCTTTCTCACATGGATGATGTGCAACAGTCTGGCCATAAGAGGGCGTGCAGGAAATGAGCAGCATCACACACTCTGCACCAGATTCAGCAAGAAAAGGTAAGCAAAATGGCTGCCAGCAGCACATGGCAAACAAAGCAGGGAAAAAACCCTGACAGTACCCCCCCTAAACGACCCCCCCCATGGGAGGACAAAAGGCTTATTGGGGAAGTGGGCATGGAAGGCACGGAGGAGGGCGGGAGCATGAACATCAGAGGAGGGAACCCATGAGCGCTCCTCAGGACCGTAGCCCCTCTAGTGAACTAAATACTGTACATACGAGAGTTAATAATGCTGCTGACCTCATATTCCTCATGGTTGTCAACAGAGATAGGATGGGGACGAGGAAACACAGTGGTAAACCAATTACAAACCAATGGTTTCAAGAGGGAGACATGAAAAACTGTCAGGGTTACTGTGCCTTTAAGCAGGGATTTGCATAGGAACTTTCTCATTGGTTGCCTAGGTTATAAGTTCCACCATTTCCTGTGGCTCCTTGCTTAGTATTTTGTAGTGTAAATCTACCTTTTCCTGAGCCCAGCTTGTGTTCCTATTTGCAAGCCTCTATTTGAATTACAAATTAAAGTTTATATCTATTCTAAGTGGAAGTGGACTTTACCTTTTTTCACCTACTACTGAATTTAATTGTCAGTTTTCAGAAAAGGAAGTCAGTGTGAATTTTTCGCTACAGTTTCCTAATTTCCACTAAACCTTTCTCACCTGCACTATTACTTGTGCTGAATCAACACTGAATCTGCAGCAGCAGCTGCAAACTGCCACTACTCCCTCTGCTGCAGCTAATTCAGCTTACAGAGCCTCAAAGCATCAGACCGGAGTTTGCGGCACAGATCAGCTCACTTCTCAATACTCACCCCCTGATTTGTTTGCAAGTACCGTTCAGGAGTAACGGCTATCATTGTCAGCTGACTGGAGGGCGGATTAACCAAACTGAACCGCAAGTATCTTTTGTTGCTTTTCTTACAAAGTATCATTTCCATACTTAGTTGAATAACTGCAAGCAAGTCTAATCCGCTTAAAGTGAAACTCCTCAGTTAAATGTTACCATACTAAGAGGTGCTGTAAGACTTTGTGTTATAAAATCCTATTGGAGTTATAAGGATTACCAATTTCCTGAATTGACATTCTCAGCACCCTGTATCTTTGTATCTGTTTTCAGTCTGCAACATATTGATTGAAGTATTCGATAATCTGTTTATGCTATTATTTTACACATACCATATGAGTTTTCAGTGTTCTTAATTAAGGAACATATGAATCAATCCTCATAGGGATATTTGTCCATCATATTGATTTACACTATTCTTGCTGGGATTTCACTCCTCAATAGTGAACTCATATTTGAAACAGTGATACATTTAAACATTTTTTCTCTGCAATTGAGTTCCAGAATCTAAAGTCAATTAAGTTTGAGATAACCTCACATAATACTAAGCCCGTCATGGAACCAGCAGAGCTTCCACAAATAGTATACAATTTATCCCAAAAAGTGGATCAGTTAGCCCAGGCTGTGTACGACCTACAGGTTGAAAACCAATCTCTAAGGGGTATTATCAGGGAGTCCATATCTCCACAACCCTCACAGGTACTACAAACCTCTGAACCATCGGTATCATTACCAGAACCTTTCTCTGGCAACAGGAAAAACTATAGACAGTTTAAAAATTCCTGCCAACTTCTGTTTAATTTAAGACCTCGTAGCTACCCTACTGAGAGAATCAAGGTACTCAGTACCATTTCCTTTCTGAGAGGTGAGCCACGCACTTGGGCAGATAATCCGGCATTAGCCACTCTAACAGATCTCTTCAATGCAATGGATGAACTCTTTCATGCACCGATGTCCAGATGTCTGCTGAAACATCTATGAGAAGCCTGAAACAAGGCAAAAGACCTGTTGAGGACTACATAACCGATTTCAAACTGTATGCTGTAGACTCTCAATGGAGTCAAATTGCCTTACATAACCAGTTTCGTTTAGGTCTTTTGGAGGCATTAAAGGATGAGCTAGCCAGAATAGAGCTCCCAAAATCACTGGAGGCCATCATGAAAACTGCTCAACAATTAGACCGAAGACTACGCGAAAGAAAAGCAGAGACATTTTCTACAGATGTGCGTCCAAAGGGTTATAACATTCCAGCCTTACCTTCAACTACTCAACCAAGAACCACTCCTACTCCTATGGAAATAGGTGCAGTCAGAGGGCCTCTGACTTCAGAAGAATGCTATCGCAGGAAAATAAAAAATCTCTGAATGTATTGTGCTAGTCCATCCCACTCAGTACAAGATTGTCCCATACTTCAGAAAACTAAAAAAAGTAAGTTTTTACAAATTAATTCCTCTGTGCAATCTTGCCGTTTGAATACTTACGCTATGTTGTCCCTCTCCTTACAGTGGGAGCAAGATCAAGTGACGACTGACGCTATAATCGACTCTGGAGCTTATGGTTGTTTTATAGACCAACATGTTGTAAAAGCAAATAAAATAAATACTATTCTAAAGCATAACCCTGTCTCCATTCGTATGATTGATGGCTCCGCACCCAAAACAGGTCCTATAACACACCAAACTGTTCCTATCACTGTGAACATTAATGGACACACTGAATTAATCTCTTTCGAGGTTTTAAGTTCTCCTCTTTTCCCTGTGGTTCTCAGTATTAAGTGGTTACAACAACACATCCCGCAGATTGTATGGTCTCCTGTCTCTATTCAGTTCAATTCCGATTACTGCTCACAGACTTGTTTGCCTACCCATAGCATACTTCAGACTGAACAACAGTCTGAAATTTACGTGCCTGAGATTCCATCACACTACTCTGACTTTGCTGATGTTTTTAGTAAAACCGAGGCTGAAAATCTTCCACCTCATCGTCCGTATGATTGTCTGATCGAATTACTACCAGGTTCTACCATTCCATACGGACATCTCTACCCTATGAGCCAACCCGAATTAGTTCATCTAAAAGAGTATCTGGAAGAGAACCTCAGAAAAGGTTTCATCAGGACTTCGACCTCTCCTGCTGGCACTGGTATGTTCTTTGTCAGAAACAAGGACTCTACACTTAGACCTATAATCGACAACCGGGAGCTGAATAAACGTACAATCAAGAACCGCTATCCTCTCCCTCTGATCCCGGAGTTGATTGAACGCCTATCTGAAGCAAAGATCTATACTAAACTTGACCTCAGGGGAGCGTATAATGTAGTGAGGATAAAGGAGGGCCAGGAATGGTTAACTGCTTTTAGAACCAGGTACGGCCTATATGAGTATCTTGTAATGCCTTTCGGACTGTGCAATGCACCAGCTACTTTTCAGCACTTTATCAATGATGTGTTCAGGGATTTACTCGACATCTGTTTAGTCATCTACCTAGACAATATCTTAATTTATTCTAAAGATCAGAATGAACACATCAAACATGTCCAGAAGGTATTATCACAGCTTAGAGAACATAAACTTTATGCCAAACTGGAAAAGTGTCTATTCCATACAGATCAAGTCTCTTTCCTTGGATACGACATCTCTCCCACTGGGGTTACTATGCAAACACAAAAGGTTGAAGCAGTAAAGAACTGGACAGTTCCTAAATCCAGGAAAGACCTACAAAAATTCTTAGGGTTTGCGAACTACTACAGAAAATTTATTAAAGATTTCTCTAAAGTAGCCAAACCATTGACAACTTTGACCAGCACTAATGTACCTTACATTTGGAACGAAAAAGCAGATCTTGCTTTCAACTTACTAAAGACGAAGTTCACCTCTGCACCTATCTTGAACTTTCCGGATCCATCCTTGCAGTATATCTTAGAGGTTGATTCTTCGGATTTCGCTCTGGGGGCAGTTTTATCCCAACAAAAGTCACTCAAAGATCCTATTGATCCCGTTTCATATTACTCTTCAATGATGACTTCCTCTGAAAGGAACTATTCCATCGGAGACAAGGAACTCCTTGCGATAAAACGTGCCTTAGAAAACTGGAGGCATCTCTTTGAAGGCACTAAATATCCAATCTTAATTTTAACAGACCACAGGAACCTAGTATACCTACAAACCAGTAAAACCTTATCTGCAAGACAGGTACGATGGAGTCTGTTCTTCTCCCGTTTTAATTTCAACATAGTTTACCGACCAGCTTCAAGGAATGGCAAGGCAGACGCCCTGTCCCGTCTACCCGAAAGACTTACTCCACTAGATACACAGACTACCATTATACCTCATGAGCGTTTCATTGGACTTACCACTGATATGATATCCAAATTGAAAAGACATACCACACTGGAAAACCCTCCATCATCATACAATTTGATAAAAAAGAATTCTTTATTCTATCATGACCATAAAATCTATGTTCCTGAACCTATGAGAATATCAATTATTCAGATCCATCATGATACCCCGCTATCTGGACATCCTGGCATACAACGTACCTTGGAAATAATTTCAAGATCCTTCTGGTGGCCCAAGCAAAAGGACTCTGTGCAGAGTTACATTCGTTCCTGTCAGATTTGCTCTGTATCCAAGCCAGAAAGAAGACCTCCTTATGGTCTACTGATTCCTATACCAGCTCCAACTAGACCATGGCAGCACATCTCCATGGATTATATTGTTGTACTACCCAATTCCAACAATCAAACCACTATCTTAGTTGTAGTCGACTTACTTACCAAGATGGGACAGCTCTGCTCTTTCTTTCAACTTACTAAAGACGAAGTTCACCTCTGCACCTATCTTGAACTTTCCGGATCCATCCTTGCAGTATATCTTAGAGGTTGATTCTTCGGATTTCGCTCTGGGGGCAGTTTTATCCCAACAAAAGTCACTCAAAGATCCTATTGATCCCGTTTCATATTACTCTTCAATGATGACTTCCTCTGAAAGGAACTATTCCATCGGAGACAAGGAACTCCTTGCGATAAAACGTGCCTTAGAAAACTGGAGGCATCTCTTTGAAGGCACTAAATATCCAATCTTAATTTTAACAGACCACAGGAACCTAGTATACCTACAAACCGGTAAAACCTTATCTGCAAGACAGGTACGATGGAGTCTGTTCTTCTCCCGTTTTAATTTCAACATAGTTTACCGACCAGCTTCAAGGAATGGCAAGGCAGACGCCCTGTCCCGTCTACCCGAAAGACTTACTCCACTAGATACACAGACTACCATTATACCTCATGAGCGTTTCATTGGACTTACCACTGATATGATATCCAAATTGAAAAGACATACCACACTGGAAAACCCTCCATCATCATACAATTTGATAAAAAAGAATTCTTTATTCTATCATGACCATAAAATCTATGTTCCTGAACCTATGAGAATATCAATTATTCAGATCCATCATGATAGCCCGCTATCTGGACATCCTGGCATACAACGTACCTTGGAAATAATTTCAAGATCCTTCTGGTGGCCCAAGCAAAAGGACTCTGTGCAGAGTTACATTAGTTCCTGTCAGATTTGCTCTGTATCCAAGCCAGAAAGAAGACCTCCTTATGGTCTACTGATTCCTATACCAGCTCCAACTAGACCATGGCAGCACATCTCCATGGATTATATTGTTGTACTACCCAATTCCAACAATCAAACCACTATCTTAGTTGTAGTCGACTTACTTACCAAGATGGGACAGCTCTGCTCTTTCTGGATAACATAGTTAGACTCCATGGTTTCCCTTCCATCATAACCACCGATAGAGGCACTCAGTTCACCTCACGTTTCTGGACCAAACTATGTGAACTCACTCATATGCAACACCGTTTCACCACCTCTTTCCACCCGCCAACAAACGGTCAATCAGAAAGATTGAACCAATGGCTTGAACAATTCCTACGTTGCTATTGCTCTTACAACCAAACTGTTTGGGTGAAATACCTATCAATGGCCGAATTCGCCTACAATAATGCTGTGAATACGTCTACAAAATATTCTCCCTTCTTCGCAAACTATGCTTTCCATCCAGATTTCGTAATTGCCTCTCCAGATGGTTTAAATTCACCCGCGATGGAAGATCTCCATGACTCTCTACAGCAGAATTTCCAGATCATACATGAGAACATTGAGAAAGCTCAACAAGTTCAAAAACATTACTATGACCTTCGAAGAAGGCCTCCTCCTCATTACACAGTGGGTGATCTTGTATGGCTATCTACCAAAAACCTGAAATTACAAATCCCTTGCAAGAAATTAGCCGGCTTATACATTGGACCTTATCCTATCGTCCGTGTCATTAATGACAATGCTGTTACACTCAAATTGCCTGACATTATGAAGATCCATCCTACATTCCATGTCTCACTCTTAGAACCATATACACCATCTAGAAGTTCCCTAACACTATTACCACCACAGCCTCTCACCTTGGATCAGGATGTGTTTGAAGTTCATTCCCTACTGGATTCAAGACATAAAAAGGGAGAATTACAATATGTGGTACACTGGAAGGGTTATCCCTCTGAAGAAGACTCTTGGGAACTGGCTTCGAATCTGAATGCCCCTAGATTGGTTACTCTATTCCACAGAAGGCACCCGGACTGACCTAGACCGACAACTGTGGCACAGTTGCCTTAAGGGAGGGGTCATTTCAGGGTTACTGTGCCTTTAAGCAGGGATTTGCATAGGAACTTTCTCATTGGTTGCCTAGGTTATAAGTTCCACCATTTCCTGTGGCTCCTTGCTTAGTATTTTGTAGTGTAAATCTACCTTTACCTGAGCCCAGCTTGTGTTCCTATTTGCAAGCCTCTATTTGGATTACAAATTAAAGTTTATATCTATTCTAAGTGGAAGTGGACTTTACCTTTTTTCACCTACTACTGAATTTAATTGTCAGTTTTCAGAAAAAGAAGTCAGTGTGAATTTTTCGCTACAGTTTCCTAATTTCCACTAAACCTTTCTCACCTGCACTATTACTTGTGCTGAATCATCACTGAATCTGCAGCAGCAGCTGCAAACTGCCACTTCTCCCTCTGCTGCAGCTAATTCAGCTTACAGAGCCTCAAAGCATCAGACCGGAGTTTGCGGCACAGATCAGCTCACTTCTCAATACTCACCCCCTGCTTTGTTTGCAAGTACCGTTCAGGAGTAACAGCTATCATTGTCAGCTGACCGGAGGGCGGATTAACCAAACTGAACCGCAAGTATCTTTTGTTGCTTTTCTTACAAAGTATCATTTCCATACTTAGTTGAATAACTGCAAACAAGTCTAATCCGCTTAAAGTGAAACTCCTCAGTTAAATGTTACCATACTAAGAGGTGCTGTAAGACTTTGTGTTATAAAATCCTATTGGAGTTATAAGGATTACCAATTTCCTGAATTGACATTCTTAGCACCCTGTATCTTTGTATCTGTTTTCAGTCTGCAACATATTGATTGAAGTATTCGATAATCTGTTTATGCTATTATTTTACACATACCATATGAGTTTTCAGTGTTCTTAATTAAGGAACATATGAATCAATCCTCATAGGGATATTTGTCCATCATATTGATTTACACTATTCTTGCTGGGATTTCACTCCTCAATAGTGAACTCATATTTGAAACAGTGATACATTTAAACATTTTTTCTCTGCAATTGAGTTCCAGAATCTAAAGTCAATTAAGTTTGAGATAACCTCACATAATACTAAGCCCGTCATGGAACCAGCAGAGCTTCCACAAATAGTATACAATTTATCCCAAAAAGTGGATCAGTTAGCCCAGGCTGTGTACGACCTACAGGTTGAAAACCAATCTCTAAGGGGTATTATCAGGGAGTCCATATCTCCACAACCCTCACAGGTACTACAAACCTCTGAACCATCGGTATCATTACCAGAACCTTTCTCTGGCAACAGGAAAAACTATAGACAGTTTAAAAATTCCTGCCAACTTCTGTTTAATTTAAGACCTCGTAGCTACCCTACTGAGAGAATCAAGGTACTCAGTACCATTTCCTTTCTGAGAGGTGAGCCACGCACATGGGCAGATAATCTGTGCGAGCATAATGATCCGGCATTAGCCACTCTAACAGATCTCTTCAATGCAATGGATGAACTCTTTCATGCACCGATGTCCAGATGTCTGCTGAAACATCTATGAGAAGCCTGAAACAAGGCAAAAGACCTGTTGAGGACTACATAACCGATTTCAAACTGTATGCTGTAGACTCTCAATGGAGTCAAATTGCCTTACGTAACCAGTTTCGTTTAGGTCTTTTGGAGGCATTAAAGGATGAGCTAGCCAGAATAGAGCTCCCAAAATCACTGGAGGCCATCATGAAAACTGCTCAACAATTAGACCGAAGACTACGCGAAAGAAAAGCAGAGACATTTTCTACAGATGTGCGTCCAAAGGGTTATAACATTCCAGCCTTACCTTCAACTACTCAACCAAGAACCACTCCTACTCCTATGGAAATAGGTGCAGTCAGAGGGCCTCTGACTTCAGAAGAATGCTATCGCAGGAAAATAAAAAATCTCTGAATGTATTGTGCTAGTCCATCCCACTCAGTACAAGATTGTCCCATACTTCAGAAAACTAAAAAAAGTAAGTTTTTACAAATTAATTCCTCTGTGCAATCTTGCCGTTTGAATACTTACGCTATGTTGTCCCTCTCCTTACAGTGGGAGCAAGATCAAGTGACGACTGACGCTATAATCGACTCTGGAGCTTATGGTTGTTTTATAGACCAACATGTTGTAAAAGCAAATAAAATAAATACTATTCTAAAGCATAACCCTGTCTCCATTCGTATGATTGATGGTTCCGCACCCAAAACAGGTCCTATAACACACCAAACTGTTCCTATCACTGTGAACATTAATGGACACACTGAATTAATCTCTTTCGAGGTTTTAAGTTCTCCTCTTTTCCCTGTGGTTCTCAGTATTAAGTGGTTACAACAACACATCCCGCAGATTGTATGGTCTCCTGTCTCTATTCAGTTCAATTCCGATTACTGCTCACAGACTTGTTTGCCTACCCATAGCATACTTCAGACTGAACAACAGTCTGAAATTTACGTGCCTGAGATTCCATCACACTACTCTGACTTTGCTGATGTTTTTAGTAAAACCGAGGCTGAAAATCTTCCACCTCATCGTCCGTATGATTGTCTGATCGAATTACTACCAGGTTCTACCATTCCATACGGACATCTCTACCCTATGAGCCAACCCGAATTAGTTCATCTAAAAGAGTATCTGGAAGAGAACCTCAGAAAAGGTTTCATCAGGACTTCGACCTCTCCTGCTGGCACTGGTATGTTCTTTGTCAGAAACAAGGACTCTACACTTAGACCTATAATCGACAACCGGGAGCTGAATAAACGTACAATCAAGAACCGCTATCCTCTCCCTCTGATCCCGGAGTTGATTGAACGCCTATCTGAAGCAAAGATCTATACTAAACTTGACCTCAGGGGAGCGTATAATGTAGTGAGGATAAAGGAGGGCCAGGAATGGTTAACTGCTTTTAGAACCAGGTACGGCCTATATGAGTATCTTGTAATGCCTTTCGGACTGTGCAATGCACCAGCTACTTTTCAGCACTTTATCAATGATGTGTTCAGGGATTTACTCGACATCTGTTTAGTCATCTACCTAGACAATATCTTAATTTATTCTAAAGATCAGAATGAACACATCAAACATGTCCAGAAGGTATTATCACGGCTTAGAGAACATAAACTTTATGCCAAACTGGAAAAGTGTCTATTCCATACAGATCAAGTCTCTTTCCTTGGATACGACATCTCTCCCACTGGGGTTACTATGCAAACACAAAAGGTTGAAGCAGTAAAGAACTGGACAGTTCCTAAATCCAGGAAAGACCTACAAAAATTCTTAGGGTTTGCGAACTACTACAGAAAATTTATTAAAGATTTCTCTAAAGTAGCCAAACCATTGACAACTTTGACCAGCACTAATGTACCTTACATTTGGAACGAAAAAGCAGATCTTGCTTTCAACTTACTAAAGACGAAGTTCACCTCTGCACCTATCTTGAACTTTCCGGATCCATCCTTGCAGTATATCTTAGAGGTTGATTCTTCGGATTTCGCTCTGGGGGCAGTTTTATCCCAACAAAAGTCACTCAAAGATCCTATTGATCCCGTTTCATATTACTCTTCAATGATGACTTCCTCTGAAAGGAACTATTCCATCGGAGACAAGGAACTCCTTGAGATAAAACGTGCCTTAGAAAACTGGAGGCATCCCGTTGAAGGCACTAAATATCCAATCTTAATTTTAACAGACCACAGGAACCTAGTATACCTACAAACCAGTAAAACCTTATCTGCAAGACAGGTACGATGGAGTCTGTTCTTCTCCCGTTTTAATTTCAACATAGTTTACCGACCAGCTTCAAGGAATGGCAAGGCAGACGCCCTGTCCCGTCTACCCGAAAGACTTACTCCACTAGATACACAGACTACCATTATACCTCATGAGCGTTTCATTGGACTTACCACTGATATGATATCCAAATTGAAAAGACATACCACACTGGAAAACCCTCCATCATCATACAATTTGATAAAAAAGAATTCTTTATTCTATCATGACCATAAAATCTATGTTCCTGAACCTATGAGAATATCAATTATTCAGATCCATCATGATAGCCCGCTATCTGGACATCCTGGCATACAAAGTACCTTGGAAATAATTTCAAGATCCTTCTGGTGGCCCAAGCAAAAGGACTCTGTGCAGAGTTACATTAGTTCCTGTCAGATTTGCTCTGTATCCAAGCCAGAAAGAAGACCTCCTTATGGTCTACTGATTCCTATACCAGCTCCAACTAGACCATGGCAGCACATCTCCATGGATTATATTGTTGTACTACCCAATTCCAACAATCAAACCACTATCTTAGTTGTAGTCGACTTACTTACCAAGATATGGGACAGCTCTGCTCTTTCTGGATAACATAGTTAGACTCCATGGTTTCCCTTCCATCATAACCACCGATAGAGGCACTCAGTTCACCTCACGTTTCTGGACCAAACTATGTGAACTCACTCATATGCAACACCGTTTCACCACCTCTTTCCACCCGCCAACAAACGGTCAATCAGAAAGATTGAACCAATGGCTTGAACAATTCCTACGTTGCTATTGCTCTTACAACCAAACTGTTTGGGTGAAATACCTATCAATGGCCGAATTCGCCTACAATAATGCTGTGAATACGTCTACAAAATATTCTCCCTTCTTCGCAAACTATGCTTTCCATCCAGATTTCGTAATTGCCTCTCCAGATGGTTTAAATTCACCCGCGATGGAAGATCTCCATGACTCTCTACAGCAGAATTTCCAGATCATACATGAGAACATTGAGAAAGCTCAACAAGTTCAAAAACATTACTATGACCTTCGAAGAAGGCCTCCTCCTCATTACACAGTGGGTGATCTTGTATGGCTATTTACCAAAAACCTGAAATTACAAATCCCTTGCAAGAAATTAGCCGGCTTATACATTGGACCTTATCCTATCGTCCGTGTCATTAATGACAATGCTGTTACACTCAAATTGCCTGACATTATGAAGATCCATCCTACATTCCATGTCTCACTCTTAGAACCATATACACCATCTAGAAGTTCCCTAACACTATTACCACCACAGCCTCTCACCTTGGATCAGGATGTGTTTGAAGTTCATTCCCTACTGGATTCAAGACATAAAAAGGGAGAATTACAATATGTGGTACACTGGAAGGGTTATCCCTCTGAAGAAGACTCTTGGGAACTGGCTTCGAATCTGAATGCCCCTAGATTGGTTACTCTATTCCACAGAAGGCACCCGGACTGACCTAGACCGACAACTGTGGCACAGTTGCCTTAAGGGAGGGGTCATTTCAGGGTTACTGTGCCTTTAAGCAGGGATTTGCATAGGAACTTTCTCATTGGTTGCCTAGGTTATAAGTTCCACCATTTCCTGTGGCTCCTTGCTTAGTATTTTGTAGTGTAAATCTACCTTTACCTGAGCCCAGCTTGTGTTCCTATTTGCAAGCCTCTATTTGGATTACAAATTAAAGTTTATATCTATTCTAAGTGGAAGTGGACTTTACCTTTTTTCACCTACTACTGAATTTAATTGTCAGTTTTCAGAAAAGGAAGTCAGTGTGAATTTTTCGCTACAGTTTCCTAATTTCCACTAAACCTTTCTCACCTGCACTATTACTTGTGCTGAATCATCACTGAATCTGCAGCAGCAGCTGCAAACTGCCACTTCTCCCTCTGCTGCAGCTAATTCAGCTTACAGAGCCTCAAAGCATCAGACCGGAGTTTGCGGCACAGATCAGCTCACTTCTCAATACTCACCCCCTGCTTTGTTTGCAAGTACCGTTCAGGAGTAACAGCTATCATTGTCAGCTGACCGGAGGGCGGATTAACCAAACTGAACCGCAAGTATCTTTTGTTGCTTTTCTTACAAAGTATCATTTCCATACTTAGTTGAATAACTGCAAGCAAGTCTAATCCGCTTAAAGTGAAACTCCTCAGTTAAATGTTACCATACTAAGAGGTGCTGTAAGACTTTGTGTTATAAAATCCTATTGGAGTTATAAGGATTACCAATTTCCTGAATTGACATTCTCAGCACCCTGAATCTTTGTATCTGTTTTCATTCTGCAACATATTGATTGAAGTATTCGATAATCTGTTTATGCTATTATTTTACACATACCATATGAGTTTTCAGTGTTCTTAATTAAGGAACATATGAATCAATCCTCGTAGGGATATTTGTCCATCATATTGATTTGCACTATTCTTGCTGGGATTTCACTCCTCAATAGTGAACTCATATTTGAAGCAGTGATACATTTAAACATTTTTTCTCTGCAATTGAGTTCCAGAATCTAAAGTCAATTAAGTTTGAGATAACCTCACAAAAACATTGGAGATGTGCATTGCAGGAGGAAGGTCAAGAGGGTAAGCCACAGGATTGACCCATTGGAGTATTCGAAATGGACCAACATAATGAGGAGCCAGTTTATTGGAAGGCAGATGAAGGTTCAAGGTTTGAGAGGACAGCCAAACCCTCTCACCAACCTGGTAGAAAGGTGCGGTTAGATGCCTACGATCAGCCTGGAACTTTTGACGCTGCATAGAACGATGAAGGCAATCCTGAATTTGCCCCCATGTGGAACGGAGTTGCCGGAGATGCTCCTCCAAAGCCGGAATACCCTGAGACATGAATGAATCGGACAACAAGGATGGTTGAAACCCATAATTCGCCATGAATGGGCATAACTGGAAGAAAGCATTAATAGCACTATTACGAGCGAACTATGCCCAAGGTAAAAGTTCAGACCAATTATTGTGGTGATCTGAGACATAGCAATGGAGGAACTATTCCAGATCTTGATTAGAACGTTCTGCAGCCCCATTGGATTGAGGGTGATATGCAGAGGAGAAGGAAAGCTGTATCCCCATTTGAGCACAAAAGGAACGCCAAAATCTGGAGACAATCTGGCTACCCCAGTTCGAGACTATCTCCTTGGGTAACCCATGTAAACGGAATACCTCCCGGGCAAAAATTGAAGCAAGCTCCTGAGCGGTAGGCAGCTTCTTCAAGGGAATGCAATGTGACATTTTAGAAAACCGGTCAACCACCATTAGGATAACAGTATTGCCATTGGAAACAGGGGGCTCGACAATGAAGTCCATGGAAAGGTGTGTCCAAGGATGCTCACCATTAGCAATAGGTTGAAGAATACCCACAGGAAAACGTTGGGGGGTCTTATTCTGTGCACAAACTGAGCAGGAGGCAACATATGCAGCAACATCAGAACGAAGACCTGGCCACCATAATTGTTGAGTGACAGACCAAATCATTTGGTTCTTTCCCGGGTGACCTGCAGCTTTAGGATAGTTGTAAGTGTGCAAAAGTTTAGTTTGAAGATTCTAAGGAACAAAGCACTTACCACTAAGTTTCTCAGGAGGTACATTGGTTTGTGCAGCCAGGATCTCCTTTCCCAAGGGAGAAGTCAAATTAGTATGTATGGTAGTCAAAATATGATCAGGAAGTAAAACTGGAGTAGGTACAGATTCCTCCTTGGACAGAGGCGAAAATTGTCGAGAGAGGGCATCAGCCCTAACATTCTTACTACCAGGCAGGTAGGAGATCACATAATTAAACCGAGACAAAAATAGCGCCCATCTGGCCTGTCAGATAGACCAACTGGGCAAGGCCACTTCAGAACTGCAGACAACTTGTCAGGATCCATGGAGAACCCTGCCATGGAGATCACATAACCTAGGAAGGTTACTTGAGCCTCATGGAATTCATATTTCTCGAGTTTACAAAACAGGCCATTCTCACGTAGTCTCGGAAGTACCCGTGTGACACCAGAACGATGAGCCTCAAGTGTAGGTAAGTGACAGAGCATTGGCAACATACTCCTCCATAGCACAATTCTCCTCAACAGACAGAGGGTAAACCCGGTCCCGAGGAGGAATGGTTCTGGGTTGCAGGTCTATGGCAAAATCATAAGACTGGTGAGGAGGGAACGTACCGGCATGAACCTTGTCAAAAATGTCTAGGAACTCTCGGTACTCCTCTGGCAATTGAGATACTGAAGAAGTGCACAAGACTTTGACTGGTTTCCGAAGACAAGTGGAAATACATTGCGGAGACCATGACAAAATTTTGGACCTGCGCCAGTCGAGACTGGGATTGTGCTTTTGGAGCCATGGATAACCCAGAACAACCGGAAAATGCAGAGAGATAATCACCTGGTACTGGAAGGTTTCAAAATGGAGAGCCCCAACAGCCATGGATAACAGAGCAGTTTCATGAGTAATGAGTGCGGGCTGAAGGGGCCTGTCATCAATGGCCTCAATAGCAAGTGGAACGGACCGAGGCAATACAGGAATGGAGTGCTTTGATAAAAAAGCACTGTTAATGAAATAGCCTGCAGTCAACAAGTTCCTGGGTGACTATGGAGGAGTCCACCCAGGAAAAGACAACCGTGACCAAAGGTTTCTCCTTTAGCGGTTCCGGAGACGAGGATAAACCACCCAAGGTCTGCCCCTGACAGGACCTTAGGTGCGAGCGTTTCCCGGCCATATAGGACAAGACTTTAAAAGGTGGCCCTGTAACCCACAATAGAGGCAGAGCCCCTCCCTCCTCCTAAAGGCCCTCTCCACCATGGAGAGACGTGTGAATCCCAACTGCATAAGCTCAGCAGTACCTGGTGACTCAGGACCAGGAGGAATGGGAGGAGAGGGAGGCATGGGTGGGAACGAACATGTAGGAGACAACAGAACAGGAGGCTTCCGCAAGTGCTCCTTGAAAGAGGGCCTCTCTCTGAGTCTGATGTCAATTAGTATCAAAAAAGACACCAATGCCTCAAGAACCTCTTGTAAATCTCGGGCACCAACTTCGTCTTTAATCGCATCAGAGAGCCCATGAAAGAAGGCAGCCACAAGGGCTTCATTGTTCCAACCTACCTCTGTGGCAAGTATACTTTTAGCAACAGAGGAGGAGCAAGCCGGGACATCAAATACCCTTCGAAAGGAGGCCACAAATTCAGGGTAATTTGAAATCACAGGTTTATTAGTCTCCCACAAGGGATTAGCCCAGACAAAAGCTGTGTCAGAGAGTAACGAGATGAGAAATCCCACCTCAGCTCTGTCAGAGGGTAACACCTGAGGTAACATTTCAAAGTATATGCCAACCTGGTTCAAAAACCCTCTGCACTGAATAGGATTGTCTCCATATCAGTGAATTAGAGGTGCAGAACTGGACATGCTCCTGGTAGGACTAGGTGCAGCAGCAGAAACAGGAGCAGCCATAACTTGCGGGACACTCTGGTCCAAATGTGCAGTGCGAGTCAGCAGGGTTTGCAGGGCTAGTGCAAATTGATTCAAGCGGTGAACCTGTTCATCCATCCTTGAAATGATGGTAGGTAAAGGTGGATTATTAGCACATCAGGATTCATGGCCCTTGCATAATGTCAGGGTGCTAGGAATCAGACTGAGATGAGAAGTGCAAAAATAATCACACCTTTATTAATAACAAAGAAATAATAAAAAGTCCAAAAGTCAAATAACAAGTCAGGAGTCAAAGCCAGAGCTGGTAGTCAGATGAGGCGAGTCAGGAGCCAAAGCGAGTAGTCAGATGAGCCGAGTCAGGAACCAGGAGGGATGTCAGACAGCCAGGTAATACACAGGAACAGGAACTCACAAACAGGTCTGAGACATTGCAAGGGCAAAGCATACTGAACAGAGGCCCTTTAAATAATAAGTGATGACATCACAATTCTAAAACTGCAACCTGTCTCACACGGATGTTGTACAACAGTCTGGTCATAAGAGGACGTGCAGGAAATGAGCAGCATCACACACTCTGCACCAGATTCAGCAAGAAAAGGTAAGCAAAATGGTTGCCAGCAGCACATGGCAAACAAAGCAGGGAAAAAAAACCCTGACAATAACCCAAAGAACACACATTCAAACTGAAAGGAGTAGCCTGAGCTCAGCATTTTTTGAGACTAATTCTGATCAATATTTTAGATTGTGGCCACAATTACGTACACATACCAGCTGCTAGCAGTTAATCACAGTTCTAAGTTGGAAAAAACTGAAAGAATATTCTATGCCATACTCACTCTATGCCATATTTATGGTATGAATTTATTTGGTGTAAAACAGAGCATCTATACTTTGAAACATTGTTCATATTGTCAACAAGCACTTAAAGTGTTTCTAGCCACATGCATTTTAAAGTAACATTGTATATTTGAAACTGACTAGTAAAACCTTTTTATATGGAGTTGTAAGAGTTGTAATTTTTTTATATGAAGGTGTAAGAATTGTACGTTTAACCAAGTTTACAAATAGTAATATACATACAGCCTTTGGTATAGACTTAAGACTTAATATATCCATAACCTAGCTTTTTTTAGTGCATCCTATCCCCAGATTTCTTAGTAAACCAATAGAGTGGTCAGGAACAGGCAGAGGTCAGCAACAAAAGATAATCCAGCAGTTTAGCAGTTCAGAGGTAAACCAGACAGGGTAATCAGACAGGCAGAGTTCAGCAATGATAAGGCAATCTGGCAATTCAAGGGTTAAACAGGCAGAGAAGTCAGACAAGCAGAGTTCAGCAATATTAAGGAAGTCCAGCAATTCAAGGGTTAAACATGTAGAGTAGTCAGACAAGCAGAGTTCAATAATATTAAGGCATTTTGGCAATTCAAGTAATAAAGCACCTAGGAGCGCACACAGTAACACCTATACTTGGGCAGTGAATGTAAGTTATGCAGGTACTTACATAGGCGCCGATATGTGCCAAGGAGTTCAAAGAATCCGGCTTGAGAGGTGAATAGACATGCGGCGATGACGTCATTGCCGCACGCTCACAGGAACCGTTGTGTCCCTGGCAACAGCCAGAGCAGCAACCGCCGTGTCCCTGGCAATAGCCAGAGCAGTGTGACATACGTGACAATAAAGTGTTAATTAAAAAAAATGCAAAAAACAAATGTCAGTGATATTTCCTTATATAGAAAATATGTTATGTAAACGATGGATGTCGACATGAAATTAGCACAAACAAAAGCAGATCTCCCTGCTTCAGTTTTTCTGTAAACATTGTTAATGTCATTCTTAAGTATTTTATTGTCTTGTGCTGGAGAAATAAAAATGTAAAAAAGCAAAACTACACCACATTGTGATTAATTCACTGTCAGACCGATGAACTAACAAATCAAGCATTTACAAAACAATGGCAAACATTTAATTCTATAAACACTTATAACGAACAAAATAAAATCTTGCTTCTTTAAAATGTTATATTCCGTGATGGCTAAAACTAGTTTCATTCTTATTACTATAGTGATAATGAGGTCAGGTTAATACTCGGCTGGGTGTTTTTTTATCACATTCTGTAAAATTATGACTGTTTGCCAAACGAATGTATTCTAATGAATGTCAGATGTTTGCTGAACATTCTTATTTTGGTAAACAAACGTTACACTTTACTACATTGTGTTTTTTGTTTTGTTTTTTTAAATAGAATCCTGTATTAAATTAATAATTTTCTAAAGCATATTAGTTTATTCTAAACATCCAAATGAGTTGCTTGGGTGACATGAATTAATTAATTCTTTGTAATAACTGATCAATCAAGAGATTTCATTTATTTCTTTATATTTTTAGATTACATTCAATAACGTAATTTATGAATGTTGCCCAATAATATTCAGAAGTCTGCAAATGTCTTCTGTACTTACAAGGAAGGGATAATGCAAATCTTACTTGGGTGGAACATCGCAATATTTGCTCTTCAACCATTTATTTTCCAGAAGCTGATAAATATGTTTTATAAGATAGTAAAATTTGATGAAGTGTCTCAAATGCTTCCTTCTACTTAAATAAAACATGTCAAGCCAAAAACTGTGAATCAGAACTTGGATGCATTTTGACTAGTAGCTAAGTGTTTGGATTTGTATATAAAATCCCTGATTGGGTGGAACCTATAACATTTGGCATAGCAATTAAATAACTTATTGTCCTTTATATCATGGACGTAATTCATATTCTAACTTCACAATTCAAGTATAACTATGGGCAATTATTAGTGACGTATATTGCACAAATTTATTGTTCTTTGTCATTATTCAATATTATAGAAATAATTATAAAAAACATATTTTAAGATACTTTGGCTAGATTAGATAATGTTTGTATTTCAGTACTCAAGTAGATTCTGTGCTACACCAAAACCTATGTAGACTGGAATGTGTTATATTCATATCTTGCATATATAGGTTTCCATATAAAAATTGTAATTAAGTCCTTCACTAATCGGGAATTTCAGAGAAAAACTTGCCCAAGATACCAAAGAAATGTTAGCATTTTTGCTATCACTCCATCTAAACAGAAATAGAGCTTTTGTTTTTCTATATATACAGTATATATAAATATATATACCGAGCAAAACTCTTTATACATTTTATAAAGGTATTGGGCTAGGCCCAAGGTATTGATCTAGCCTTCAGTATCAGCACCAACATCGTTTGAGAAAGCGAGATGCATGCAGGAAGTAACGTCTCTGCTCAGAGCACCAAAACCAATTCACTATCAAAGACAGTTGCACTCTAACCTCTTACCAAACATAACTGCAATACAAAGCAGCATAGTCTGAAATATTAAAACTGTATTTATTTTAGCAGTATTCTAAATTAATTAAGAAAAAATAAAGAAACTTAAAAAATACATCACTGGGGGCATAGAACTTTCCTACACGTGCATATTAGTGTGACAATCCTCCAAATAAGAGTTGGCGTAAAGGTTCAGAAGCAGCGGCCTCGTGATCCTCCGTTGAAGGGCCTCCAAAACTACATAAACATCTTAATAAATAGAGCCCTATAACATTATTAGATTTATATTTCATGGCATGTGAAATAAAAGTGAAAAATTTTTTAAAAAAGAATGTATATTTTTGTTAAGATTTTAGTAAATTATATAGAAAATGGCCAGGTGACCACTGTTGCTACTGCAATCACCTTACTAAATTGTCATCAAGGGTAGCCACAAGTAAAATTGGGGCCCATACAGGCTTATGGAGGTTATAATATAAACTAAGATGACCCTTTGTGCAGTACAGAAATAAATGCACGTTTTTTCTTCTAAGATGATCAAATCCGTATATTTTTTTAATAGGGGGACTTGTCTACTATAAAAAAAAATTTGAATAGGTATCTCCAGACGTAGCAGATTTTTTTTATTGAGCCAATAAAGTCTCATTCTCCAGAAAAACCTCATGTGCTAAGTTATTTTTTTAAAAGATATGGGTGGCTTCCCAAGACCATCATAATTTAAAAGACCAGGGGATTCTCTTTCAAACTAGCAATATTGGAGGTCTGTGGCTAGAAAGGGAGATGAGTTAGAGGGGTTTGAAACCTACCCATCCAGCTCCCTTACCTGCCTGTCCCATCATGTCACCACGCCCTCCGTTTTGTCACCATGCACGTTCGTAGTGACATCAACAGCCCCCCCATGTGGTTCTGGAAATGCTGCCCACTATTACCACCGCTGATCAGGCCTGCAGTACTGGGAAATTGCCGATACTATGCTGTGAAAGGCGATTCCCCTTCATGAAGAGAACATCACACAGGTAGTGACTTGCATGGCGACCCGTTCTCTTCATGTGCATGGAAGCAATTAAACAAGATTTTACCAGATTGGCGTTCCTTCCTGTTTGTTGGTGACTGCGATCTTTTGCACTGATGTTTAAAAAAATAACAATTTAAAATATCTCAATCATTGTGTTGCCATATTGTTACAGTAATACAAATTTGGCATAGACAAACCTAATTCTGTACAGTGAGCTTTCAAACATTTGGTGAAATTTTAAACCTTAGAGGTTTTATAAAAATTCTTTTATAGAAGGTTAAAGAGACATTTCGGTCAAAATGTAACTGCACATAGATGAATTGCACCTTTGAATATAAACATATTTACAATATACACACAGCTCTTTGAAGAATTAAGAGATTACTGCAAAATTATCAGTTACTCATGTTTTACTATTTACAGCGCTCTGGAATCTGTTGGCGCTCTACAAATACCTGATAATAATAATAATAATAATAAGTATGCGTTTGAGTAAAATTAACATTTTTGTTTCATTCTATAAACTACTGACAACATTTCTAACAAAATCCAAATAAAAATATTGTCATTTAGAGATGTATTATATATAACACTGCTGTAGTCATCATCATCTTCTTGCAATAGGATCAGCTGGATGGCAAATGTTAGTAGTACCTCAACAGTAATTGAATGAAAAGATAACTTTTGACCATACCAAAAAAGTTGATAAGAAAAGTTTTGAGTGAGGAAAAGAAGGGTTTAATTCTGGCTTTACTGGCAGAGGGATACAGTAAGTGTCAGTTTACTTCCATCCTTAAAATTTCAAAGACAGCGGTTTAGAAGAACAATGCCAAGAAGCAGACATCTGGGACAACAAAGCTACAGACTCGCAGAGTGCAACCACTGCCTGCGAGGACCGCCAACTCATTTGAACATCAACAAACATAAGATGACATCAAATGACCTTCAGAAAGAGTGGCAAATGGCAGCTTGGGTGAAGAACAAGGTCAGTTCAAAACAGGCTCCTAGGGGCAGGTCTGAAGTTGTGCAAAGTTAGACAAAAAACCTTAATGAGTGAGAACCAAAGAAGGTCGAGGCGGAAGTTTGCAAAAGACCATAGGGATTGGACTGTAGAGGAATGCAGTAAGGTCATGTACTCTAATGAGTCCAATGTGTAGCTTTGCCCAACACCTGGTCATCTAATGGTTAGATGGAGACCTGGAGAGGCGTACAAGCCACAGTGTCTCACACCCACTGTGGAATATGTTGGAGGATTGATGATGATCCGGGGGTGCTTTAGCAAGGCTGGAATCTGTCAGATTTGTCTTTGGGAAGGACTCGTGAATCAAGTCACATACAAGGTAATTCTGGATGAAAACTTGCTTCCTTCTGCTGTGAAAATGTTGGTGGGAGTGGGGTGTTAGAAAAAAAACAGCACTGAAAAGTGCTTTTACATTGCGGTCTATGGGAACTGTATGTTCTCAAGACCACAATGTAAAAATATGTATATGATTATATACATATATATTTATGTGTTAATATGTGTATATACATATATTAACACGTATTATTATTATCGGTTATTTGTAGAGCGCCAACAGATTAATATATATTTAAAAATGCTGCCCATTGCTGCGCTACTTACCCATTTTGCTGCATGAGGAGCCTACTGAACTGGGCTCGCTTTCGCATTGCAATTTCCTTGTAATACCAGTGCACATTATTGTGCGCTGGTATTACAAAGTGGAGCACTAATATCTCTGTGTGAGCCAGTGCTGTGTTTAAACTGCAGGTGCACAGTGCATACTTAAAGGGACAGTCTACTCTAGAATTTGTGTTGTTTAAAAAGATAGGTCATCCCTTTACTAACCATTCCCACTTTTTTTTTTTTTTTTTTTTTTTTAATATTTTTATTTTTATTGAGGGAGAAAAAAAAAAAAACACACATTTTTGCTCGCAGAGCAATCAAATATAAATATAACAGTAAGTTACTAAGTACAGTCTGCAGGATATAATATTCAAGGAGCAAACCCATACTTCCCTCTTTTTTTTTTTTTTTTTTTGCCCCACTCGACAATCAAGATAGCTGCGGCCACATGCGGGCATCTGTGGAACCTTTTAAGCTAGGGGCATTAAACATTATACGCTCGCCCTCCAATGTCGCAAGGACCTCGGGTGGGTCCAGAGTAATAATACACTAAGGGGGGGCATATGGGTGCAAGGAATGAGAGATCACTGTAGGAAAACTCGGAGCACAACCGTAGTACTCAGAGACTGCTTAACTCTGCCAGACAGTACAGAGGTCAGGAAAGGGAGAGGGAGCATAAAACCTTATTGGTATACAGGTACATTCTATTACAGGTTAAGTCACTAGGTTTTAAGGAGCACAGGAGATCTATTATGAGCTAGGGCAATTTCAGTACTAATAACTCACAGGCTACATCTTCACTTGACAAATATAGGAGTGCGCTGATCTACCTATCGCAGCCCCCAGGAAGTTCACATCACACACATTAGTATTGTAGATAGATTTCTAAATCTCCAGGGGAGCTTAACAAGCCCCAAGGCTGCATTTACAGACATAAGACCCCCAGAAATAACATTAGGCTAGTGTTCAAATGTAAGTGGTCTTCTTAGACTGTTCCATGTAGACGCAAAAGGCAGGGATATACTAATTGATATAGGCTGAGTGGATGTCTCATGAACCAACCCCTCTCCTACATATACCTGGGATGGTAACAGTCACATGCACAACGTTATAAACTAAAGTTTTACTGAATTATATAACATCAGTTTGCATTATAAAAAGTCTGTCACATGTAAGATACGGCATCAGACAGTTAAGTCTTCATGAAACAAGGGGAGAGAGAAAATTCAGTATATCGCTTATAATTTCACATGTGTTGAGAACTATATGGCTAAAAGAGCTACTGCTCGGTACACCATGGGGTGTATCTCACAGGCCCTCACAAGATCACCATTGCTAGCCCACTCCAACTTTCTCCATTTGCACAACCTGTTTGACAGTCAAACCTCCTTTTGCAGCTAGAGCCTGTATGCTGATCTGTGTAATAACCAGCTCTTCAAGTTGCTGTCTACACGGAGAGTCCAACCGCTTTGAAGGCACAAAGGCAGACTGTCCCCCAAACCCTCTCTGGCTCAGAGGTGACCGGGGCTTCCCCCTGCCTGCTCGTCGCAAAATTCTGGGGTAGTCCAGCTGCTTGGTGAGCCCGTTTCTTGCTGTTGCTTCAATGTCTCTACGCTGCAGGGGAGTCATCTTCGCGCACATCTGTCTGCTGCGCACCTTATCCAGAGCGACCCGTCTCTCAGCGACACCTACGGTGTCCGTTAAGGTTGTTTCTGCAGCACATAGGGTTGGTTTCAAAGTGTCGAAGCCCTTGTCTTTTATGGCTACTGAGAGGCTATTTCTCTGGATGATTGTCTCTATGCGTTCCTCTAGCCTGCCATAGTGCTCCTGAAATAATTTCTCTAGGGTCCTCCACGTCACTCTGGGGACCAGTTCCATTCTTGCTTAGTAGTGTTGGGGAATAGTCTGCGATAGGATATTATTGAAGTATGCAGCAGGCACTTTCCCTTAATGCTCTGTATGCGGCTCCATAACCCAGGCAGCCAGGGGGGGGGAGTGCCCCATGCATGAAAGTAGGCCGCAGCCCTCCAAATATAAATATTGCGGCTTTAATATGGCTTAAAATAGATTTCTTCAGCTCGCCCTGAGCTCATATCCCTTTTAGTAAGAGTTCTTGCTGTAGATTAAATCCTCAGATAGCAGGATTTAATGATTTATTAGTCCATTCTTTACGAGCTGCTGAATATGCGTCTTGCTGCAGTTGCTGCTTGGCCACGCCCCCCCATTCCCCACTTTTGAATAACCAACACATTTATATTAATATACTTTATACCTCTGTGATTACCTTGCCTCTGCAGACTGCTCCCTTATTTCAGTTCTTTTGACAGACTTGCATTTTAGCCAATCAGTGCCCTCTTATAAGTAACTCCACGGACGTGAGCACAATGCATTCAGATAAGAGGTGGCCTTCAAGTGCTTAGAAATTAGCATACAAGGCTACCTAGGTTTAGATTTCAACTAAGAATACCAATAAAACAAAATAAATTTGATGATAAAAGTAAATTGGAATGTTGTTTAAAATTACATACCCTATCTGAATCATGAAAGTTTAATTTTGACTAGACTGTGCATTTTAATACACTTTTTAAACAGCTATAGCTTTTATTAGAAGCAGTTTGACTAAAACATGTATCTTACAAAAATTCTTCTATTCAAAACTGAAATTCCAATTTTGGCTGGAATGTCCCTTTAAATCAGTTGTAACCCCTTTCTTCTTCTATGAAATAATCTCCTGCACTGTTCTTGAATTCACATGAAAATCTTGCGAAATCAGATTTGGTTTTATTAATGAACGAGAAAGCTTTAAAATATGCTTTTAGAATATAAAAAGTTAAAAAATAAAATCATTAGAAAACACAAACAGCATACCCATCATTCAAATATACAAATGGATTCAGAACATTTAACACTTACCAGGATGGTCTCGGATTACAAAAGGTAAATTTCTAGACGTGTAAATAATTATTTTCCCTTGATACTGTACAATACAGATCATGTTTGTAATATTTGTTTTCTGATATTCTTTTCTCAGTATTTTGCCCCATCTTTGTGCCTTAATGTCTCTGTTCAGGAAATGTAACTTTAGGGCAAAGTTATGTAGGGGTAAAACAATAATTTTTACAGTGCAAATTATCGTATCGGTTCCCATTAATTTCAATGGGAGCCAATAATAGCAAACTGCGAACGATACTTAGGAAGCAGAAAGCAAGAAAATTGGGATTATGTAATAAGGCAAAGGACAAATGCACTAAAAAGAAAAGGCAACATTAACTGTGTTAATGTGGACTATTTATGTGGGTGGGACCAATATTAAAGGGACAGTCTACAATAGAATTTGTATCGCTTAAAAAGATAGATAATCCCTTTATTACCCATTCCCCAGTTTTGCATAACCAACACAGTTATATTAATATACTTTTTACCTCTGTGATTACCTTGTATCTAAGCATCGTCTGACAGCCCCTAATCACATGACTGTGACTATTTATTATCTATTGACTTGCATTTAGTATTGTGTTGTGCTAACTCTTAAATAACTCCCTGTGCCTGAACACATTGTTATCTATATGGCCCACATGAACTAACAGTCGCTTGTTGTGAAAAGCAATTAAAAATACATGTGATAAGAGGCAGCCTTCAACGGCTTATAAATTAGCATATGAGCCTACCTAGGTTTAGTTTAAACTACGAATACCAACACAACAAAGCAAATTTGATGATAAAAGTAAATTGGAAAGTTGATTAAAATTAAAAGTCCTATCTCAATAATGAAAGTTTAATTTTGACTAGACCGTCCCTTTAACTAACAATTGCAGAACAGCACATCTATAATTCATAAATTGGCCTTCTTTTGTGAATTATTAAAAAAAAATAAAGTACATTAGACAAGCATATACGTCTCATTCTGATTTTAATAAAAAACACTACACTTAAATTTGGGGGCAATTGGGGAACATTTTGAAAATTAACCAGAGATCTGATCTCTGGTTAATTTTTGGAACACTAATTGCAACACTGAGCTTGCAGTAGCATTAACAAGCCACTTGTAATAACTGGTTATTTATTGTGCGCCCATAAACCACTTTTTTAACTAAGCCCCCCCCCAAAAAAAAATCATCTACTTTACTGGTGGTCTCAATAATGCATTACATTTAACTAATTATAGTGGTCTAAAACGCTTTAAAAGAAATTACCGAACAATTTCCTACGCAGTTAAAGTTTTTTTCTAAAATAATTCATTTTCATGGATTTAAACCAGTAAGCAAAGCTTATATAATCGGGGCAATTCAAAGTAAAAAAAACTAAACAAAAAACCTTTAGTGTACAGACAGATGGAGACCACTGGTTCAATTCTTTTGCAATACTAATGACATCAGTAACTCTCAGGAAACTTTATACATTATGGGAGGAGAACATTAAGCAGGACATCATTAGATATATTTGTTGGGTGTGCCAGAGGATAATGATCCCACTGTGGGGAAACTAGAAACACACGTTTAAGTGACGGAGAAAGTGAAAAAGGATACGTTTGAAATGGGGATAAAGTTGCAACATCCTTTAACATAGTAATAGACTTGGTATTATAGAGTACGGAGAGTAAGTGTGTGAATCACATTTTACAACATATTCATTGATGACTCAGTTGGCAAAGTAATGATAACAAGCCTTTGGATTTCCCTCGTATCTCCACTGCATTCTGTAGACTTTGAATCAGAGAAGCATTCCATGTGAGACAGTTTTAAATTATATATTGCCAGGAAGTATAAAATGCTTCAATTTCCTTCCAGACCCTAAGATAATATCTTATGTCTGAAAATACTGTTTATTACAAGGTTTTGATGCTTAGCAAATGTGCCACTACTGTGAATGTTTAAAATGAATAATCCTCCTCTGATTATTTTATATTTAAAGAGACATTTTAACATGTAGCATATACTAGGAATTAAGCAATGAATTGTTAAATAGTATTAATTAACACTGTCATTTGATTAGCACAATTTACAAGACTTTGCAAATCAAAAACAGTTCAGGAATGCACCCCTTAAAAATTGTGGTGGAATCTTTGTTCTTGTTTTCCTTTGCTGTAGAAAGTTAGGGCCAAATTTAAAATCTGCATGACCTATAAGCTAACTAATCACTGTGCAGAATGCTGTAGACTTGGATCGTTATGATGGAGGTGCCCTCAGCCTATCCAAAGGATGTGGTACAAGAACATTTTTTCAAATGTATTTTTCAGCAAATGCAGGAAAAAATAATGAATTATACTGTAAAATTGTGTTATTTTCCTTAATTATGCAATTTGCTTGGTGATTGGTTAAATGAATATATAATTCTTGAAAAAAATGAGTTTCCCCCCTATATTGGAAAAGACGTGAACAGATTTTTTTATTTTTTTTTAACAAAGTAATCAAAATATTTTCGAAATACAATCTCTGTTTAGCACAACAACCTTTGAAACAGCTGATAATGGATGAGTATCACTGAAATCTGATATGGTTTATTGGGGTTAATGGAGTTTGTGTGTGTGTTTTGCAATTGGATAGAGTGATGTTTATGATAAGTGCTAAACATACTGAACGCCATTTGTATATGCGCATGAAGGATATATTGGGCATTTTTGATAAATAGTGTTTCTTGATCCTTTAATATTTTAAAAGTATTGGTGATGTGATGTTCTATAAACTGTACACTGTGTTTTTCCAAAACACAATTTTTGGGACTTCTGTTTAATGTAAAAGCCATTGCAGCTGATCTTGGTTGTTAATAAACAGGACTGAATGTCAAACTGTTAAATCCCAATCACGAAAAACACATGACTGAGACAAATCCCATATAAGAAAATTAAATTACTATAACTTATATTCACGAAAATGTGAGTATGGAATAAAAATAAATATTTTAAGAACATGATTGCTAAACACCATTTGTAATTTCTTACAGTTCCAGGTACTTTTGTGTTTACAAAAAAAATGTAATGCATGTCAAGAAAGAAAATTGACAAATTAATTTTCTATTAAATTATTCATTCAAATCTAACTTTATTTTCATGATTTACTTTGCCTGCTTTTCTTGTAATGTAGTTTCCATTGTCATCCCCTTCCCAGAGCAGCTGGAATGCACACTTCTGATCCCTAACCCTGCAACATGCTATGCAGTAATTTGTTGATCATTACAGTATCTCATTCAGATCTGTCCCTAGTTGGCCACAGCAAAATAGAAAAAAATAAAACACACTTAAGAGTCTTTTCAAGGAATGAATCCCTGGATTGTAGAACAATGCACAAAAAAAAGATTATTTTATATGCTGTTCAAAACATTCATTTTATTTGAAGTCCTTAATGGGATGATTAATTGCTTATTAATAAATATTTATGCAGAAAAAAGGAAACACTAGAGCTGCAAATGGTCTTCTAGATATTGAGTACAAGTTATTGCAAAGGATCAAAGACCTCGAAATTAAATAAATATGACGTGAAATAAGTACTTATCCCCCTATGGTTGAGTATCCACCTCAGTTTATCATTCCAGGGAGAGGGAAATGTCCCAGCAGCTGTGAATATTACAACCTGCATTTGTACTTTTGTAGATTGGTCTAGGAGTGTTAGATGTCATCTATGTTGTCCAGAATGCTCATGTAGGATAATAAAAGCAAAAACAGGACACATATCAATTTAACATATTATTTAATACGCGTAAAATATCTACTTCTGACCAATCCAAATAGTTACTCCACTCTACAAGGTTCCTTTGAGGTCAAAGAAAGACTGTGGTCTCAAAAGCTTAATAAAATGATACAAAGTTTAGATGTGCAATATAAAAAACAATACACATTCAAGTGTTATATGCAGGGTCTGAAAAACTGCTGGTCACAGACACATTTTGTACGGGAACTCCTCACTTTTCCAGCACTTCCTTTTAAAGGGATATTTCTAATGATCAACTTTACTATATAAACCATTTCATATAATGATATTTATACATTTGTTTAACCTTTATACAAATTACCAACCAATAAATGAAAAAAATAATAATACACATTTCTGCAAAAAATAAATATTTTGGCAAAAAAAAAATAGAATTATAAAATGACAAAAATCTTAGATTTTGAATAAACAGATTTATATCTGCCTCAATATTGATACCAAATGGCGTTCTGATCTGATGTTCAAAAAGAAGATCCACTCAACCTCCTTTTTGCTAAGGAAATAATCTCTATTACCATCTCTTTTCGTAAATGGGTCATGGTCTATGGCTTGTAATTGAACCAATGAAGAACCTCCTGCATGCTTATATTTAAAGTGGGTTACTACTGTTACTACTGTGATATATACATCAGGATTTTAAATATCCTATAGTGCTCCAAAGCTTGATCCTTAAAGGTTCTAGATGTTTTCCCTACATACTGCATATGTCACCCCTGCAGGTGAGAAGATAAACTAAATGAGTAGATTTGCAACCTTAACCTATATTTAATTTTAAATTCCTTATTTGTAATGCTTGACACAAAAGTGTCACCTTCTGCTACATATGTAAAAGTTTTACATCTTGTGGTACTAGACCAATAAAAACAGGTCTCCTTACCAACTAGGCTTGACATTTTATTTTAGGTAAATAAGAGAGCAGCTAAGTTACAAACTGTTCTGTCTTTTTGTAGATACAAAGTTGCATCCTTGTTTAAAAACTTTTCCGAATTTTGGATCAAAGTAAAGGATAGGTAAACACTATCAAATAATATTACATATTCAATAATATTCTAAACTGAATTTTGTAGTAAATAATAATTTATCATTCTTCTCCATCTGTCTATGGTCTATTTTTATTAGTATTTTTGTACTTCAAAATGGAATCATGTGGAATTGTATCTACCATACCATTTGCCTGATTAAAAAATGAATCTGTGTAACCTCTATTGCTTAGTCGCTTACTTATAATATTGCACTGCTGTTCATATATAACTTCAGATGAACACAGACATCTGGTCCTAATATAATGAACTTTTGGAATAGTTTTCAGAATATGCTTAGGGTGTCTTGAATTGAAATTTAGAATTATATAAGTTGCTGTTGGTTTTCAATAAATCAAAACTTAATAGTCAAACTCAAATATTGTTAAACCTCCTCAGTATAATCAGAAAGTTATAAAAAAAGAAAGAAACAGCTTTGAGTCTTTGATGGTGAGGGGTGGAGGTGTATAAGGATGAAATATCAACTGTTATATATCGATAGATATCTTTCCATTCCAAATTTTTCAACATGTTCATAACTAGTGTAATGTCCCTGATATAACTCACCAAGTCAAAAAAGGCATCAATCAGTTCCGAATTGGCTTCAATTAGTAGCCCATTCCAGAAATGATGAGACATCCAGGCAGACATAATTCATGCAAAAAAGTAAAAAATAGGAACTGAAGGTGTTAAAAGTAAAATATGATCAAACAAATCCAATCTGTTTAATAAAAACTAGTAAATCATGTGATAAAGATCTAAATTTCTTAGTAGGATTAGCCTGTAATTTAGTATATTCTTCAGAATTCCTCAGTTGTCTCAAAGCCTCTGCATTATAATAATCTTTGACAATGATGACAACGTTCCCACCTTAATTACTATTTCAAAATTGGATCCCAATTAATGATTTGGCTTATCTTGTTCTCTTGAGATATTATTATGGTACCTTAATTATTTCTTCTTTTCTACTTTTGTAGCTAAAACTTTCAATTTCTGCTCTATAGTGATTTGGGAAAACCTCAATACATTGACCTCTGGATTGTATAGGATAAATGTATTTTTTTTTTAATATAATTGATTTAACACAAAATTACTTGTACTACCACTACCATATCAACTAAAATACACTGTTTGTCAAAACTTAATAGATATTTGTTCAAACCTTCACTATCCATTTTAGCCTCCTCTTCAGGTGCCAAATGTTTACCTTGATCCCTGAAGAAATGCTTCCTTAGGGTCAAATTGCGTAAAAACTTTCTAACATCTAAAAAAATTTAAAAAATATCTACTTCTCTCTTATTTTCTCTTTACACTTCTGTCTACGTGACATTCCTAGAGCTGCACCTATTCCAGGGAATTCTCTGTCTCACTCTACAAGAGGTTTTTTTAAGTTTTTCAAATGTTCGCTAAAACACTGATATTAAGGGGTCTCTGCTCATTATGTACATTAAAATATTTCTCCTATTTCTTCCCCTCTTCTCAGAAGTTCCTCTTGTACTCACTATAATAATAATATTACTATTATTATTATCATCATATATTCTCTTTATCCTTGTCTTCTCACTGTCTTTACATATTTTGCTGCCAGGGCAATATAGCAGCTCAAGTATTTTTTTAAAATTCTTTTTATTAAGAGAGCAGTCATCATGTGAGTACATAGAAAAAAAAAAATTAAAATCACATTACATCACAAAGGTCAAGTACAGAAATTAAACAAGACAACATTGCGTTAACATCAGAAAAGACCTTTTTGTCCAATTGCAATATAAACATTTCTTTCTTATACATTAGGGCAACATTGTACAACAGCTTATTTCCAAAGGCATAGTTTTACTCACACGAGTTCCACTCTCATTTTTTATCATTTCTGAGAGATTAAAACTTCTCTCTCAATTAGCTTAAACTAACCTACACTAACCCGCTAAGGAGCATCTCGCGGGAATAACACCTGTATAATTAACTTCAACTCCTACAACTTTGGTCAACATGTTACTTTAAGTCTAAATTCTCCGGCATGATCTGGCAACAGGAGGAGAGGAAAAGGGAAGAAAAGAAGAGAAAAAAAAAAAAGGAAAAAAAAAGGAAAAAAAAAGAAAAAAAAGGGGGGGGGGGGAGGGTTCAGAGATTGAGATGATTCCAGTCCCCCCTCAGGGATTCTTCCAAAAATGCAACAGTGTTGCGGAATGGCAGTAGGACCTGCCTTTGTATCTCTAACTCAAATGTCAGGATCAGTCTCCGCCACTTCCTTAGAAATAAATTTAGCCTGCCCCCTACATCCACTCTGACATCTATTTGTTCAATAAATAACTGTGACCTTAACATGTTGCGAAAGTAAGGTATTGTGGGTGTTTTAGAGGCTGTCCAGTGCTTAAGTATGCATTTTCTCGCTAATAATATCAGTAAGGTCAATTCCGAGTCATACTGGCTATTTTGTCGTTCCCAGTCCAAGAATATTACACTTGCAGGTGTCAAGTCAACAGAAATGCCTACTTTTTTTTTATCCAGTATTGCAGTTTGTTCCAGAATTGTCTAACCATGGGGCAGTCCCAAACAGGCCAGGCGACCCCGCCGAGCATTTAGAGCATCTATTAGGCAAGTCCGGGATCCATTTAGCTAGACACTTGGGAGTCATATATGCCCTATGTAAGAACCTAATTTGCGTTTCCCTCAGGTTCGCAGATAAAGTGACTTTTCTAGTTCTCTCCAATCCCCTCTGGGCCTCCTCCCATGCAGGCTCCTGTAGCCCTTCTTTCTGCCAACCCTTTAAGAGCTCCGGTTGAATCAATTGTAAGCGTCTGTGTATTAAAGTTTGATAAATCTCAGATAACGAGAAGCTCCCCATTTTAAATAGATTTTGTGAGACACAAAATGGTGAACCATCCCAGAAGCCCGGTCCATCCCTAATTAGCTTGGTTACATAATGCCGTGCCTGTAGGTACGCATAAAAGTGACTTCTTGGTAGATTGTAATCTGTTTGTAGCTTTGTGAAGGATTTGACTGTTTTCAACAGTGGATCTACCAGCGAGCCCACATTCCTCAATCCAAGCGTCTCCCATGTGGGAAATGGTTTCGTATCCATACCCGCCGGAAAATCTGGATTACCACTAAATGGGAGAAAAGTGGAACCCAGATTCGCTTTAGCTAAGAACCTGTGCGCCAAGTGCCAGGCCCTAAGAGGTCCCTGGTATAGAAGGTTGCCATCTAGCACCCTAGCTACCTGCAATTTGGACATGTGCGGTAGGTACGCCAATGCTATACTTCCTAGAGTCGCCTGTTCCAAACTCCTTTGATAAAAGTGACCCGTGCTCAGTTGCCAGTCTAGCACCAAGCGTATCATGGCTGCCCAGTTATATAATTTGAAGTCCGGGAGGGATAGCCCCCCATGGAGGTAGGTCATAGATAATTTGTCAGTCGAGATACGTGGTCTCCCTCCTCGCCATAGAAAGTAGCGCATTGCCGAATTTAGTGCTTTCACGTCTGCCTTCGTAAGTAGTAGGGGCAGCATAAGCATAGGATATAAAAGACGAGGTAAGATCACCATCTTAAGAAGACTGACTCAACCCATTAATGATAAAGGAAGTGATCTCCAGCTTCTCATTTGGCAACACAGCTTTGCACATAAAGGGGTCAGGTTGATAGAATACAGTTTACTAGGGTTCACATGAATCTGGATGCCTAAATATATGATCACTTGATTCGCTACTGCGAATGGGTATTTCTGAGCCGATTCCTCTCTCCTGTACAACCAAAGAATCTCCGACTTTTGCATATTGGCTTTATAACCCGAGAATGTCATGAAATCCAGCAATGTCTGCACAATGGATGGAATATGTGTTTGTGGGTCCTGCACAAATAGCAGCATGTCATCCGCATACAATGCGAGGTGCTGCGGGCATCCCGCCACATCAATCCCCGGAAATATTTGGCGTAATTTAATTGCCAACGGCTCTAATGCTAGGTTGAACAACAGAGGGGACAACGGGCATCCCTGCCTCGTGCCCCTCTGCAATACCACGTCTGACGAATACAGGTTGTTAGCACAGACATTAGCAACCGGGGAGGAGTAAAGATTTTGTAGAAATGAGACAAAGGGCCCAGAGAAATTAAATTTGCCCATTGTGTGGAACAGGTGACCCCATTCCACTCTATCGAAGGCCTTCTCTGCGTCCAGGGACAGCAGGAAGGCCTCCGGAACCTCGCATCTCTCTCGAGACTGTTTCATCCTCCAGAAATGCTGAAGAACCTGCAGGATTCTACGCACATTTACCACAGAGGATCTCGCCATCATGAAGCCTGTTTGATCCTCATGTATCAACTCCGGTAAGATATATTTAAGGCGCTCCGCTAGCAATTTTGTTAGAATCTTGTAGTCGGAGTTGAGTAGCGAGATCGGTCTGTAAGATTCCGGAAGAAGCGCATCCTTACCCGCTTTAGGGATAAGAGTGATATGGGCAGCCGCAAAGTTCCTAGTCGGTTTGCTCGCCTCTGAGAAGTAACTCGTAAATAAATCAGTAAGCACTGGCGTTACCTTAGTTTTTAAAATTCTATAAAATTCTATGGGCAGCCCATCCGGGCCTGCAGCCTTGCCCAGGTTCAAGGCCATAATGGTCTTGTCTACTTCCTCCCTAGTAATAGGCGCATTAAGCTTGCCTAGCTGCTCTTCCGATATCTGTGGTAATGTAATAGAGTCCCAAAAAGCACGCATCTTCTCCTCTGGGTTCTGCTGAGTGCTAGCATAAAGATCGGCATAATAGGAAGCGAAAGCCTCTACTATTCCCTTAGGATCTTTAACTAAATTATCTTTGGTTTTAATAGCTGCTATAAACCGCGTAGAAGTCTTTAGGCTAACGAGAGAGGCCAGGAGCCTACCTGACTTGTCCCCATATCTGTAGTACTTTCCCCTAGTTCTCAGAAGAGTTTGGGAGGCTTGGTATGCCAATAGTGCATCATATTATTTTTTAGTACCTACATACTTTTGATGATTTGCCACAGTAGGTGTGGTTCTGTATAAACTGTATTGGGTGGCCAGCTTCCCCCTCAGATTCTCCAGCCTCTCCGTCTGCAGTTTTTTCCTGCGTGACAAAAAGGCCAAAATATCACCCGTAAGAACTGCCTTAGCTGTTTGCCAGAAAAGCTCTGGGTTCGACAGATGTTGTATGTTATTGGTTTGGAAATCATCCCAGGCTCCCTCTAGATAGTGCTGAAACTCTTGCGAGGTCAGCAAGTATTGTGGAAACCTAAGCGTTCTACGATTACTTGTTTTGGGCAAAGTGTCTAAAAAGAGGCCAACAGGAGCATGGTCCGAAACAATGACGTCTCCTATTTTCACATCTACTACTTGAGGGATTAGGGAATTCGAGATCATAAATAGATCTATACGAGACATTGTAGGGGAGGCCCGAGAGAGACATGTATAGTCCCTACCATCGGGGTTCAGTCTGCGCCATATGTCAGTGACATCTAATGCCGATACTAAGGATTGGAATATCTTGAGCTCAAATTTACTACTAACTCTAGGTTGGGGCCCATGAAGTTGTCCGGCAGGGTTCCTGAGCCTGTCACACTGAGGATTCGGGGCCAAATTGTAGTCACCCCCAATGATAAGTGGTGTATCCAGGAAGGGGGTCAGCAGTCTAATCAAGTTATCCCAAAATGCTTTATCCTTATTATTGGGTGCATAAATGTTACACATCGTGTATTTTTTACCCGCAATTGTAGTCTGGACTATAATGTAACGTCCCTCGGGGTCCGTCGTTACTGTCACATCGTCAACCTCTAGTTTTTTCCCAAAGAGAATGGCTACCCCCCTACTGGCAGTCTTGTATGAAGCGAATTCTACTCTCCCAACCCAGTCTGTCTTAAGTTTAGTGTGCTCCAAGTCATTAAGATGTGTCTCCTGTAAGAATGCGATGTCCGCCCCCTTTTTCCTAAGTTGTGTTAGTATAGTCTTTCTTTTAACCGGGGAGTGTATACCCCCCACGTTCCAAGAGTAAATACTAAATATCACTAATGATTATGATCCTATGTGTGTCCATCGACACTCCAAGCACATGAGCGAAAGGAGGGGGGGGGGGGGAGGGGGGGTATGAAGGGAGAAGAGGGGAGCAAAGAAAGAAAGAGGAAGAGAGAGAAAGAAAAAAAAAAAAAAAAAAAAAAAAGGGTTTCTTCTACCCGTTTGCATGCCAGACCACCTTTTTCGGTAACTGTAAGAATCCTGTCTACTGCCAGAGAGCCTGCAAGAGGTAATATTGATAAGTAATTTGTTATAAGCTTATTTGACCTTAAACATACCCCAACAAATTCCCCCACCCTACTGCACCCTCCCCAAAAACTTCTGTTCCAAAATCCTGGTGTATTTATTTCTATTGCATACACAGACTGCGGGGCCCAGCCGAGACCAGAGGAGGACACATCTGAGTAATTTGCTAACATAACTTTGAGTGTACCCCCAGCCCATATCAATGTGCCTCCATTCTCCCTCCTTTTCCTTGTGATCCAAAAACCATTCATTATATGTAATCAAGGTGTGATTTTGGAATTTAATCCTCTTTACCAAAAGAACCAACCATAACCAACATAACATTAACAATCCCAAATCCTCAACATGAGTATGGAATACATTCTTTCTAGGATGAGGATTCAGCTCCTCATTGACTATACAAGCCATTATTATCAATAAACCTTAGGTCTTGTTGTTTGTACCTGCTCAGAATCTAATTTTAACCCTCTCCTCCTCTAGCATATGATGGACTCCGGGAGCCATCTTCTGCCTCCAAAAATTCCTGTGCAGCCTGTGGAGAGTCAAAGAATTTGGGACCTCTAGAGGTAGCAATTTTAAGTTTAGCAGGGTAAAGTAAATAGGCCTGTTTCCCTTCTCTGTGTAGCCTAGAACATAATGCTGAAAACTCCCTGCGTTTTTTCGTTAGATCAGCAGAGTAGTCTTGGAACAATAAAATCCTAGCATTGTCATATAGTACCTCATCCATCTTTCTATAAGCTCTGAGCACTGCCATTTTAGTCTGGAAATGTAGGAATTTAATCATCACGGGTCGTGGTTGTGAATTACGGTCCATGGCTGGTTTTTCTGGGCCTACTCTATGCGCCCTTTCTACACTATGCAGTAATGCATCCTTTGGGATTTCTAACAGAGGGGGGAGGGTAGTTTCTACAAATTTTAGAATATCATTGGCTTTCACATTTTCAGGCAGACCTATTAGGCGAACATTATTCCGCCGTGATCTGTTTTCCAGATCATCTATCTTTTGTTGAAGTGTCTTGGTGTATTTTTCCAGAGCTACTAATTTATTGCAGTTAATCTGCTGGGTGTCTTCCAAATCAGACACCCTCGTTTCCACCTCTGACACTCTGGTCGAGAATTGTTTCATCTCCTCCGCCAGAGTATCAACCCCTTTCTGAAGGTTTTCTATTTTAGGTAAAAATAGGGTAGATATTTGTTTGACTATGGGATGAGGGTCTAAGGCATGAGTGTCATGCCTAGTGTCTATGGAGGAAGCCTGTACACCAATATCAGATCCTTGCTTGGTTCTGCGATCAGCGGTTTTATTGCGACTCGCCATGTTATGCGGTATTAAAAACCTCTCCATACACCTCACAACCCTCCACTTCTAGAATGGCCCTTGCACAAGTTACATGTATTTCCTTTGTTTCAAAAAGAAAATAGAAGAAAAAAAAATGGTAGTTAAGGGGTCAATAATGAGATATGTGCAGATATCAATTAGGGTATCAGTATAGCAAAAAACGCACAAGAGTAACCTCTATCTTATTCATTCAAACCTGCTTGCCACTGGGTAAAGTAATCCTGCAAGGAAGTAGGTTAGTTAGAACAGCATATAACACACTTTTTCCTCTTTCTCTCCTTCTGTCGCAGTGCAGTTAGAGTATAGGTGCAGCAACAAAAAGGGAGAAGAAAAAATACAATATCAATCAAGGTATTAGTATATCAGTATGCCTGTAAGAGACACTTCGAATATAGTCCCTCAGACCTGTCTGTGACTAATTACAATAATCCTGCAGGCAGATAAGTTACTCAAGATGGCTTATATCAATACATTTCTTCTGCAATACTGTTAGAAAACAATGATATAAAAAAAGGCTAACAAAATCAGTGTAGTAGTATAGCAGAATGCATGTAAGAGTCACCTCTATTGACTTCAGACTAGTGTGTAGTTAATTATAGTAATCTTGCAAGAAAAGAGAAAAAGGGGCAAGTTAGAACGGCACACATTAACACATAACTTCAGTAATGTGGGTAGAGAACAATTGCATAAAAGAAAAAGAAAAAAAAAAAAAAAAAGAACAAAAAGAGAGCATTAGGAAGTCCATCCAGTATATAGCAGTCATAAGGAAGCCTGTATTATAGCCAAGATAACTGCGCCACAGCAAACTTCAATCACATAGATCTTGCAGTATAGTCAATATGGGGCAAGTGAGAAAATAGTGATTTGTAAGAAAAATCCCTTGGTGTTCGTTTCCAACTCAAACCATGTATAGGTAGGGCCAGGCAAAGTTCTCCGGTCCCAGCAGAGCTAGTAAACTTTTAACAGAGCATTCTATGAGGGCTGCTTATTGCGTGGTTATAAGTCTCAGTGGCCTTGAACAATAAGGTGCCCGTTTGTCATTTAACTACAATGTGTCCGTGCACAATGATTATCCCTCAAAGTCACAAAGGGGCTTTAAACTTTAAAGGCTTTCTGTTCCAGCTATGTCTCTAAGCAGTTGAGACCGCTGTGAGTTACGTTACAAGAGTACCTGTGTAGCCGGTGCAAGATCCTAGGTTGCCGCCAATAGCTGTTCACAGCAGCCTCTCCTCCGTGGGCAGCACCCGCCTTGAGGTCCGCCAGCCTAGTCAGGCCCTCCGCTGTGTAAACGTCAGGCCTCAGTTGCTGGGATGCTGTCTGCGGTAAGGACCCGATCGGTCCGATGCCTCTCCAGTCGCTGCAACCTGCTTGCCTCTTTGCCTCCTCAGCTCTCTTCTGTCAGGTCGCGCGGTTACTGCGCCACGTGGCTGCACGTACCCGGCCTTCCAGCCTGTACCTAGACAGCGGTTCCAGGGAACTCGATGATGGTGGGGATATGTGTAGTCTGGCTCAGACCCGGTCAGAGCCAATATCCACCAGGTAGGTTAAACAGCCGACCGCTGCCTTTCTCTCCGCTCTTTTCCCCTGCTTTTTTGCGCCAAGATGGCCACTGCAGTCTCCGCGTAGTTTCACTTCCACAGTCAGATAGTGGAATCTGGGACCTCGGTGGGGGAAGATGGTACCCTCCAATCCCTCTAGTGCCCAGACACGATTTCCATCAAGGGCAAACAGATTCGGGCTCTAAAGTTGCAAAAAAATAGCTTGTATAGCAGGTAGCTTTTACGGAGCTTCACACTAGAGCTGCTGCCTGTAAGCCCGCCCACCGGAAGTCCAACTAAATCTCCAGCTCAAGTATTTTTATTCTAATCAGCAAGCTTTAGCTGAAGTCAATTTAGGGGTCAATCACAATCATTAAGAAAAAAATATGAAGTGATTTATCAACAAAATTCCCATAGACTTTAAAGGGACAGTCTACACCAGAATTGTTATTGTTTTAAAAGATAGATAATCCCTTTATTACCCATTCCCCAGTTTTGCATAACCAACACAGTTATAATAATATACTTTTAACCTCTGTGATTATCTTGTATCTAAGCCTCTGCAAACTGCCCCTTTATTTCAGTTCTTTTGACAGACTTGCAGTTTAGTCAATCAGTGCCTGCTCCCAGATAACTTCACGTGCATGAACACAGTGTTATCTATATGAAATACATGAACTAACACCCTCTAGTGGTGAAAAACTGTTAAAATGCTTTCTGAAAAGAGGTGGCCTTCAAGGTCTAAGAAATTAGCATATGAACCTCCTAGGTTAATGCCCTATCTGAATCATGAAAGTTTTTTTTGGCCTAGACTGTCCCTTTAATAGTGATTTTTGAAGAAAAATCATTAGAAAAACTAATCTAAAGGATTGTAATTGACCTCTAAAGTAGAAAAATATAATCACAAGCTGGAAGAAGCCCAAAGGAATTACGGGTGAAATGTGAATCACTGTTGCACTTTACAGACAAGTTTACAGCTTCACCCATCTGTGTAGACTACCTAAGTCTTTGCTTTAGCAACAATTGAGTCGGGATGGTCACTGACAATTTACGGAAGGAGGAAGATACTGCCAGAGTGTAGAGGGAAGTGGTGGGTTTTGCAGCTCCTAATCACAGAGGTACATCACAAAGCAGCAAGGAGATAAATCCACAATGACCCATTGCAGAACCAGAAACTAAATTTCCCTGCATAAGTAAGTTGTGGTTCCAAGAGCTCCAATTGCAAACTCTGGCAAACCATGTGAGTACATCTCCTCCTCTGACATTATTGTTACTGGACTAGGTGAACTATCAAACACATTACTATTATATGAACATCAGGGAGGTTTGACCCCTTTAATTCCAGTATAAAAAGAGACTATTATTTCTATAAACCATTAAAGGATCCCTTAGTACAGTACAATTGCATAATTAACAAATACATAAAAAAAGACAATGCAATATAGCACCTACTCTGAATTTCAAATAAGCAGTAGATATTTTTCTGCCAAATTTATTTTTTCTCCCATTTTCCAGCTGTATCATGTGACAGACATTAGCCAATTACAGACTAGTATATACGTATACCATGTGAGCTTGTGCAGATGATCAGTAAGAGCTTGTTACTCAGAAAGTGTGCATATATAAAAAAAACTGTGCAAAATGTGATAATGGGAGTAAATTAGAAAGTGTCTTAAAACTGTATGCTCATTCTGAATCATAAAAGTTTATTTTGACTTGAGTATCCTTTTAAGAGGAACTTTTTTGAAAGTTGATATGAACAAACTTGCAACTGAAATTCCTGTGATTTAACCCTTTCAGTGCTAAAGACGGCTCTGAGCCGTCGCTGAGTTTCCCACTCAGGTGCTAATGACGGCTCAGAGCTGTCACTAGCACTCTCCCACCTTGAGGGAGATCTGGGGGCTCCCACCTGCTCCTACCCCGGCGATCGGGCCTGTATAGTGACAGGCATCGCTGGGGCTTTATGTTATGCACAGTGACATCACGCGCAATGATGTGATGACGTCACTGCGCAACTTTATTTAAACTTAACAATGTTAAGTATAGGAAAATGGGGCATGCTACTTAGAAGCCTGTATCTCATAACCTTTCCAACAGTGTAAGTCTTGGGGATCTGGAAACAGAAAAAAAAAAGTTTTTTTAAAAAAAGTTACAAAAATAAAAAATAAAAAAACCTTTGAACAGCTTAGCACCCAGGTGGGAAAGTGCTTAGTACTCTTTAAAGGATCCAACTTTTTTGTTTGTCCCATACTGGGACTTTTATTATATATTTTTTTAATTTATTTTTTTATTTGAGGTTTATTTAAAGGCATACATCAACATAAGATCAATTCTTACATCACATAAAACAAAACTTCAGTTTTATAAAGGTGCAAACATTAACATAAAAGGAAAAGAAATAAAAATTCAGCATTTTGCACAACCTGTAGACAGTATATAAACAGGATGCCAAACATCTAGAAACCTTCTAAATGACACCATAGGTCTCTCTTGGACCTCTATAAATAAAAGGTAATAATAAAGCTAGAGAAGGTAATTATACATATAGGAGACCACTTGTGTATCTCAATGATAAACCTCATTTTTATTACATTTTATATCCATAAAAATGTATATATCAGGGTGGTATAGTATCATGTTAAAGAGATATGTCTGAAGCTATGCCTGCCAAATACTAGAATAGGAAAGTGTAGTGGTATAATATATCATTATATCATCAGAATATTACAATACTACAGTATAATATAGTATGGAGGAGCTGCACTAAGGTCTTAGAACTATGGCCCTGTGGGACCCTGGGTCCAATACATATGGAAAACTTAAATCACACTAAAAACAGAAAGCTGTCAAAAGGAGGGGGGTTTCTATCTCCAAGCCAGGTCCATGCGATGCAGTTATAAAGGGGAAGGGCCCAACAGTTTGTACTAGGAAGGGGTAGTATCAATCCCTTGATACAATATCTATGGGTATACTGCTACTGACTGTTGACCATAGGCTAAGCTGGTAATATTGATAATATCTTGTCCACTTAAGGTAGGGATCGTATATCATACCTTGTTTCCAAATACTGTGCAATTAGGGCATAAGGGCATCCTCATAAGCATCTGAGTTACAGATTACAAGCTCTAAAATATAGGAGGCATTTATAACCCTGATAAGCCCAGTTAGAGAGGGTAAATCACCCCGCCATCCCGGCCGCAGAAGGCAAGACTTCCCTCCACCATTGTAGCCTAAAACCCTAAGTATATAAGTAAGGACTATAACTAAGAAGGCAGCCCTGCTAACTATATGTGTATATATGAGTAATATAGTGGTCTAAAGGGAGGATATCAGCTGTATAACTAAGTGGTAAAAGGTAGACATTAATCAGCCTATAGGGAATCACTGAATGTAAGTGAGATAACGTTAATCAGGCATGATAGTATTGTAATAATTATGGTAGAGTCCTAGAGAAGGCATACATTAAGTATTGGCAATCATATTGTTGAACCAAAGTTAGAATAGCATTGAACATTCTCAGCACTAAAAGCAAAAAACATATAAAGAAGTAACCTTAAGAGCTACAATTGAATGGGTACAGAAATGTTAAATTAGGACTTCCCTAGTGGCATAGAGTGCAATATCCACACAAGTAAGCAAAGGTAAGCACGTATTATATCTCAAAGTGTTATGAAGTGTGGGCCAGTTAGTACTGCATACAGATTGCACTTTGACAGTTACAGTGAGAAATCTCAGTATGGCCCCATAGGAAATGCTGGTACACATATTATTATAACCAAAGGGCCGTAGATACATGTTCACAGTAAACAGTTACCCTCTAAATATTAAAGCCAGGCACTGGACATACAATCCATGAGTAAAAGATACATTGTCCTTTGAACCTGGTGATAGTCTCCAGCTGTTCCCACATATGAGGAGGGAAAGAATAACAGTGTCCCAGCTTAGTTTTGGTGAGTGTATGCAGATACCGATGCTGAGTTTCCCCTGCAGACGAAATAGTTATCGCAAGGAACAATCCAACACGGACCGCCAGGATCCCAACTCAAATCCGGTAGAGCTATACATGAGCGGGCATCAAGTAAGTGGAAAACCTGAAGGATATGTGCCACTTTGAAATGCAGGAATTCATCTGTTTGGGTATGATCGTCTATTAGGGACCCCTTAGTATAGTATTCAGTAGGCAATTGGGACGAGACAGAAGCTAGCCAGATGATACCTGACTCAGATGCTAACGAGAAGTGCATAACTTGCATCCGCAAATGTACCGCGCTTTGTCCCACGCCTCCCGGTGAGATCACTTGTGGGTCCCATTGTAGTGTGTTCCGGGGCTGTGCTGAAATGAGGGTAAGCCCTGTAAGTTCACCCTCCCTACCTGGGGATAAAGCAGCGGAGGTCTCCAAGCATACCTCCATATGTTCTGCCGAGTCCGCAATCCCTGTATTCACTTCCTCTATATAAGTATCATGGGCAAGCGGCATACGCCGGGGCCCCAAAGCGCCACCACTCTCCCCATCTAGATAAACAGGCACTGTTTGAAGCGATTGCAGGACCGAGCTACTGCTGCGGCCGGTTAGGGAACTGTTCATTGCATTGTGCAGTGCGTCTCCCAGGGCAGAGTGGTGCCCATCAAGTAAGTCATGCAGCTCCTCCAAAAAACCAATGGGTATCTTCATGATGTCTGTATGTCGGTAGCGTTTTGGCAGGCAGATGATATATGGTAGGTCATGCAGCATCTGACATCTAGCACTTTGTGCCACTAATGACAAGTCCCCAAGGAGCCTCGCCGGGGGGTGTTGAAGAAGGCCTCAACCTTCTGATGTGCTCCGGGCGCTCAAAACTGCCAATATCTCTTCAAATTTAGGCTCATTAGATGTAGGTTCATAAGGTGGTTGGAGAGTTATTTATGTATCCAATGTTTGAGTTGTTTGGAAGGCTATTTCAGGCGCAAATAGATAAAACGCAGGAGCAGAATGGAAATATGCAGCCTATCATGGCTGCCACCCGGAAGTTCCCCCAACTTTTATTATATTTTTAATGTGCTTAGATTTTTCATTTTTGTCCTTGTAATACACAGGACTTTCTAGGGTTCATTGTATTTAATAAACTCGTAGAGTAGGCTGGGCTGAACCCAACTTTTTCTATTATGTCAAAGTGCTGGATAAAGTGGTTTGCTTTTCTCTTTTTTTGGTTTTACAATAGCTTGTCTACCACTTTGTGTGCTACCCACCTTGGGAATATTGGTTTTGAACACGGTGCAGTGGACTAATCTGTTAAAATATAAGCAACAAAAACAAGTTAAACGCATAAAAAAAATGTCAGGCTAAAGCAAACAGATTATTGGAGGCTTTTTGCAAAAACTTCCAAGAAAGCAAAATATACTAAGCTAAAGAGTAGTACGTGACAGATAATTAGTTCAACATTGATGATGGCTGATTATTATATTTGAATTATGTTTTTTCCATTTAACCAATAATATTAATTCATGATGTTTGCAATAAATAGTTTCAGACGATGTTGATTCATTTAAACTTCCAAACACTGAATCATTGCATTAAAAAAGGAGAATTTAAATGATCGTATTTATTTAGTGTACAAATAGTTTATTTGATTTAAACTTTATTTTCTTATGTGTTTAACTTTTTTGTTTTGATCTGTTTAACAAATGTTAAAAATAATCTGGTTTATTAACATGTGAACTGAGATGTGCAAAAACAAGAACAGCAACTGGCTTATACTGTCTTTAAACCTTTAAAATGAACAATGTCAGGCCACAAATAGCCCATTTACCTTAAAGGGATACTAAACACAATTTTTTTTTTCTTTAATGATTCAGAGCATGCAATTTTAAGCAATTTTCTATTTTACTCCTATTATGAAATTGTATTCGTTCTCTTGATATCTTTATTTGAAAAGCAAGAATGTAAGCTTAGAAGCTGGACCATTTTTGGTTTAGCACCTGGGTTGCGCTTGCTGATTGGTGGCTAAATGTACCCACCAATCAGTAAGCGCTCTCCAGTGTGCTGAATCAAAAATGAGCCGGCTCCTTAGATTAGATTTCTGCTTTTTTCAAATAAAGATAGCAAAGAGAACAACAAATAATTTATAATAGGAATACATTAGAAAGTTGTTTAAAATTGCAAGCTCTATCTGAATCATGAAAGAAAATATTTGGGTTTAGTGGGAACAGGTCCAGAGGTAGGAAGAAAAAACTCACCAAGGGGCCAATTCTATAAAATGTGCAGGTCTAGATGTGTTTTTCCACACCAACACTCGCAGGGATAGCCCTCATGAAATCCTATCAAAAAAGGGGCTGTCCCTGCAAGTAGCGAGATGTCTCCCATACAAATAATGAGAGCTCTCTGCTAGGTAGAAGTTTGCAATGAAACCAGCATGTTTTAAAATTTGAATATTACACTTAATACAAATCAAGTTGCACTGTTTTCCGTGCACTGTACCTTAAATTCGCTGTCATTTTCATATACATAGGTTTTCTTTTCAAAATAATTAATGTTTTGAGTATTTTGGTGAAAACTCACAACCTTCTAATTGGCGAGAAAAAACCGTGAGAACTGAAGTGTGAAAATGCATATAGAAATACAATGGGATTGGAGAGAATATTTCATATACAGAACGCCCATTTTACGAAAATACAAAAATAACTCTTTGTATTTTATACTACAAATTTCGCCAGTTAATGATAGGACTATGATAAGGGCATCAAAAGAGATGCAATAACTTTATGAAACTACAACTCAGTACTTGATTATTATTTTGAGATGATCCTGGTGTTCCTGAGTTTTGCCCTTCTACTCTGATTTGTCCCTTGGAGGAACTTCCTTTGATAACAAAAGGCTGTTCTGAGATAGAGATGGCTCAAACACGCAAAGCAATCTAGTGGTGCATGCTGAAATCCTTGTTTAAGACTCAGGAAACCTCTAGCACAGTTTTGAAAAATGTGATATTTGGCCAATGCTGTTTGTGACCGGTCCTTTTTTCTTTTTATACCATTGTACACGGCTGAACATATTTCTATTTACAAACTCAAATTTCCATGTTATAAATTTATAACAGTTCCACCGAATGAACTGCTTATTGACAACTAATTTAAAGGGACAGTCTACTCCAGAATTGTTAATTGTTTAAAAATCTCTTTATTACCCATTCCCCAGTTTTGCATAACCAACACAGTTGTATTAATATAGTTTTTACCTCAGTGATTACCTTGTAGCTAAGCTTCTGCAGACTGCCCCCCTTATCTCAGTTCTTTTGACAAACTTGCATTTTAGCTAATCAGTGCTGACTCATAAATAACTCCACAGACAGTGGAGCACAATATTATCTACATGGCACACAGGAACTAGGGCTGTCTAACTGTGAAAAAATGTCAATATTTACTGAGATAAGAGATAGCCTTCAAGGTTTTAGAAATTAGATTAAGATTCTACCTAGGTTTAGCTTTCAACAAAGAATACCCAGAGAACAAACAAAGCAAATTTGATTTTAAAAGTAAATTGGAAAGTTGTTTAAAATTGCATGCCCAATCGGAATCATGAAAGTTTCATTTTGACTAGACTGTCCCTTTAAAGCATACAATTTGTAGTAGGCGTTTTGTTTCAAGCCTCTTCTTACTAGTGCTTTCAGACGCTCTCAAATATCGTTGAATCTTTGACACTATAAATTAATTGTAAACTTTTTTTCTAAGAATTTTCCAGCGTGGAAACATTACTTTTTAATTTAAATTATTAATTTAATATCATTAACACAAATAAATGTGAGTGGAACAGAATTCTGAGAATACTAACATTACAAAGGAAAATCATTAATCAAAATTTCATTATGAGTCTCTGGGATGCAAAAAGCTTCTTAAAGAGATGAACATGATTATATTTTGGCAGGTATAGCCCACACTCAGGCAACTATCCAGTTTTCTCAATCTCATGGGATCTGAGAATCAGGTTTTCCTTAGAAACAAAAGAAACATGAAAACAAGGTTTCATGAGAAAAGAGAATCAGTAGCAGCTAACACATTAGAAATGATTAAAAAGGCAGCTAATTTTGTCCAATTCATACAAAGGCTGCTTGTACGGAGCTTGATGCCTCGTGTTTCCGGCGAGCCTTCAGGCTCACCGGAAACAGAATTTATGAAGCAGCAATCTAAAGACCGCTGCCCCATAACCTGTCCACATGCTCTGACACGGTGGACAGAAATAAACCCGATCGAATACGATCGGGTTGATTGTCACCCCCTGCTAGCGGCCGATTGGCCGCAAATCTGCAGGGGGCAGTATTGCACCAGCAGTTCACAAGAACTGCTGGTGCAATGATAAATACAGACAGCGTATGCTGTCGGCATTTATCGATGTGCAGCAGACATGATCTGCTATATCGGATCATGTCCACTCGCACTTACATAAATTGACCCCTTTATGTTTAACATTTTGGGTTTGGATGTGTAGATAGCTACCTCATGAAAGGCCAAGTTTGCGTCACTGATGTTAATGTTTTTGGCTGCAGAAAAAGTATTTACATTTTCATTTAACACTCACCAAATTACAACAGAGTAAGGTTGTTCTCCAGCTCCCGTTGTTGCCAGTAGGAGCTGAAAAATGATAAACTGCAGTTAGTTGATATTAAATTCAGTAACGACATTCAGCTTAAAGTGAATGTAAACTTTGATGAATTAAAGCCCAGTATCAAATGATAATCTTAAAAACAGGAGCGCTTTAATTCTTTAAAGTTTACAAAGACGCTTATTTTTTAAAATACTTACCTTAGCATTATCGTAAACATAACGCTGATCCACCGCCTGCATCTGCTGCTTTCATTAGCATATTGATGACGAATCTGACTTCCTCTGATCATTGTGCTGCCCCACGAGCTGGACACCGAAGGGGGCACGCAACGATTAGAGGAAGCTGGATTCATCATCGTTCTGCTAACTACTGCAGGAGCTGCGGGCGGAGGATCGGCATTAAGTTTACCATAATGCAAAGATAAGTATTTTAAAAAATAAGCATCTTTATAAACTTTAATGAATTAAAGTGCCCCTGTTTTTAAGAGTATTATTTGATACTGGGCTTTAATTCATTAAAGTTTACATTCACTTTAATGAATGCTGACATTAATGGACTCTACCAAGGGTCAACTCTATAATTAGAGAAAATGGGACCAAACGACCCAGGCTGCATTTATCAGGAGTGACACATAAGGAGATCATATTCAGATTATTATATGGGTTTTATTAAGAGACATCAATCTCTGCTGTCGGCATTTATCGATATGCAGTGGACATGATACGCTACTTCGTATCATGTCTGCTCGCACATTGATAAATATATATAGTATAGTATTGTATAGTATAGTTACATAATAGTATAGTATAGTTTAGCATAATATTATTAGTTATAGTATAGTATAGTTATAGTATAGAATAGTTATAGTATAATAAAGTATAGCATAGTTATAGTATACTATGGTTATAGTATAGTTATAGTATAGAATAGTTATAGTATAGTAAAGTAAAGCATAGTATAGTTATACTTTTTTGTAATATCTAAAGTATAGTTATAATATAGTATAGTTATAGTATAGAATAGTTATAGTACAGTACACTATCTTTTAGTATATTATAGTTTAGTGTAGTATAAGTATATAGCATAGTTATAATATAGTTTATTGTAGTATAGTATATAGCAAAGTTATAGTATAATTTAGTTTAGTATGGTGTAGTTTAGTATAGATTAGTAAAGCATGGTATTGTTATAGTATAATATTGTTACAGTATAGTATCATATCGTTATAGTATAAAATAGTTATAGTATAGTTTAGTTTAGTATAGTAAAGTTTAGTTTAATTTAGTATAGTTAAAATATAGTATAGTTATAGTACAGTATAATTTTGTATAGTTATAGTATGGTATTGTTACAGTATAGTGTTGTATCGTTATATTATAAAATAGTTATAGTATAGTTTAGTTTATTATAATATAGTGCAGTGTATTATTTATAGTGCAGTGTTAACCAGAATAAATTATTAACTGTGATAAGGAGAGCTATGAATGTTTAATCGACTAAAGAAAACTACAGCACATAAGGGTAAAAAGAATCCTGATAGAACATAGTTTCTTACACTTGAATGACCATTGCCTGTCACATTGACAAGGTGTCTCCCTAATGGTAACCCATCTAGGCCCAGATTACGAGTGGCACATTAACAGTTAAGCGCAAGTGATAAGGGATTTATCTTGGCTGTTTGGGCCATCGAGTTTATTGAGTACAAGTGAAGTTAGTTTATTGCTCGTATTACAAATTGAAAGTAAATGCGATCTCTTGAGCACAAGTCTATCTATCTATTGGGTACTTATAGAGCGCGAACTAATCACCCATGAGGGTCTCAAGGCAATAAGGGAAAGCAGATAGGAGGGGGGGAGGGGATGTTCAGTCAAAGAGCCAGGTTTTCTGAACTTTGCAAGGGAGGTGGATTGTCTGAGGTGCCGCGGGAGGGTGTTCTATGTCTTTGCTGCAATGTGGGAGAAGGATCTTTCACCCACTGTGGATTTGCTGATGTGGGGAATGACTGCAAATGCTTGGTTGGCCAATCGGAGTTGTCTGGCGGGAGTGTAGAAATGTACGCGGTGGTTGATGTATTCGGGTCCGATGTTGTGTAGGGCCTTGAACGCGTGGGTAAGGAGCTTGAAGGTGATTCTCTTGTTGATGGGGAGTCAGTGAAGGTTCCTTAGGTGTTCAGTGATGTGGCTGAGGCATTCTGGATAAGTTGGAGTCTCTTTTGGAGTTTGATGGTGGAGCCAGCATAGAGTGCCTTGCCGTAGTCCAACCGGCTGCTGACAAGCGCGTGGGTGACTGTTTTCCTGGTTTTGGTAGGGATCCAATTGAAGATTTTTCATACCAGGTGGAGGATGTGGAAGCATGTTGAGGTGATGGCATTGATTTGTCGGTTCATGGAAAGTGAGAAGTCCAGGATGAAGCCTAGATTTTGTGCATGGTAGGTTAAGGTTGGGGGGTAACCAAGAGCTGTGGGCCACCAGGAGTCATCCCATGTGGATTTATTGGGTCCGAGTAGGAGGACTTCGGTTTTGTCTGTGTTCAGTTTGAGCCGGTTGTCATTCATCCAGGCGGCAACTGCTGTCAGGCCTTTGTGGACGTTCTTTTTGGTGGTGGTGGAATCTCGGGTGAGTGAGATGATTAACTGGGTGTCGTCGGCGTAGGAGACGATGTTGAGGTTGTGGCATCGGACGATGGCTGCGAGAGGGGCCATGTAGATGTTGAAGAGGGTGGGGCTTAGCGAAGAGCTTTGCGGTACACCACAATTGACTGGTGTGGGTTTAGAGGAGAAGGGCAAGAGTCTGACAATTGAAGTTAACATGCCTTGTGTTAGTGCAACCTCAGAGCTCTGGTCAATTGTTTTGTGAAACAAAAAAGTGTCAAAAAACACATCAAAAGTACATTATAACAAACACTTACATTCATGATAACACCATCTATAAAAATTATTAAAAAAATATTGCACCCAAAAAGTTATAAGGGCTCAGAAATATGAGGTCTCAGGTTATAGACAAAAAAAGCTGCAAAGGGCTTTAACATAGAGATACATGCATATACATCATATACATGTATTGTTCTGACTTCCTGCTCCAACCCTTGCCCCCTCCCAGCTCTATATACTTGCAGTTGCTGTGCGACTGCGCAGCGGATGCGCGCAGCGGGCGCGCCGATGACGCGCCAAAGGTAAGCCCGTCAGCGCCCATCCGCGCCTGGACCGCACCCAGCGCCACGAACCATGACCTCCGCACCTGCCACCACTATAACACCAGCACACTTCGCTCTCTCAACATCGGTAAATCATCAGCATGCCACCTCGCATCCCCGACAAACACCAAAGGACCATTCACCTGCCGCAACTGCTCTTTCACCGCCCTCCCGACCACAAACCTACCAAACATCCCTCACTCAAATAGCCGGGAGAACCTCAACTGCATCCTCCTCAACACCCGCTCCATCCACAAGCACACCATCGAAATCTGGAACCTGCTCGACTCCACCTCCCCAGACGTCGCCTTCCTTACCGAAACCTGGCTCAACCCCACATCAGCGGCAGCCATCGCCAACACCATCCCCGAAGGCTATAAAATCACCCACAAAGGCCGCAGCAACCGACCTGGAGGAGGCATTGCCATCATGCACAAACACTCCATCCAAGTCACAACCACTTCTGATGATCACTCACCAGACTGGGAACATCTACACTTCAAAATCAAGGTTAACCACAATACCACCCTCCACGGCACCCTCATCTACAGACCTCCAGGACCGCGTCCCGCCTTCTGTGACTCCATCACCAACCACCTTGCACCCCACACCCTCACTTTAAAGGACTACATCCTACTCAGTGACCTCAACTTCCATCTAGACAACTCCAATGACCACAACACCACCAACCTCCTGGAAAACCTTGGAACTATTGGACTGAAGCAACTTGTAAATGCCCCAACTCACATAGCCAGACACACCCTTGACCCAATCCTCTCCGCAGGCAACCATATCTCAGTCAACCACATAACCGAACTCCAATGGACTGACCATCACTGTATACACTTCTCCTTCAACAAACCCACCACGCACCTCCAGCATCACCACCCGCCCCGAAGAAACTGGAACAACATCACCCAAGAACAACTGCACTCCACCCTGATCAAGTCCCCCCAGTGACCTCCACTGATGCCAACTCCTCCGCCCGCCACCTACATCGCTGGATCAAAGACTGCGCAAATACCCTCGCCCCCTTCAAAAAAAACTTCCTGCCGCCAGCCCACCAACAAGGTCAATTGGTTCACTCCCACCCTCCAGGACTCCAAACACCATTGCAGACGATTAGAGAGAATATGGAGATCCAGCAAGTCCCCTCTGACAAATCCGCCTACAAAGAAGCCGTCACCACCCACCACCACCTCATCAAAACCACAAAGAAAACCGCTATCCTAGGCAGAATCCATGCCAAAACCCACCACAGCAAAGAGCTGTTCACAGTCATCAAAGAATTCTCCAAACCCAACAGTGATACTAATGACATCCCACCCTCCCAGGACCTCTGCAACAACATCTCCACTTACTTCCACCGCAAGATCATCAACATCTATGACAGCCTTGAGCTCCAGAATTCACCACTCACCGCTGACCCACCCACCACCACCTCACCCAAACCCACCACCCGCCACTTTCTACGCACTACCTGGAGCCCCCTCACCACGGAGGACACACTCAGAATCATGAAATCTATCCACTCCGGAGCACCCACAGACCCAGGCCCGCACCAAATATTCAACAAAGCGGGTTTTACCCTCGCCCACGAACTCTGCCTCACCATAAACTGCTCCATCAAAACTGGCACCTTCCCAGAAGACTGGAAGCATGCAGAGCTGAAACCCCTGCTGAAGAAACCCACAGCTGACCCCATAGATCCTAAAAACTACCGCGCCATCTCTCTTCTCCCCTTTCCAGCCAAAGTAATCGAGAAGGCCATCAATGCACAACTTGTTGACCACATCGAGACCAATCACATCTTGGACCCCTCTCAATCCGGTTTCAGGAGCAATCACAGCACAGAGACCGCCCTCCTCGCTGCCACAGATGACATCCGCACCCTGCTCAACCAAGGAGAGACTGCTGCGCTCATTCTTCTAGACCTCTCAGCCGCATTCGACACTGTAGCCCACAGCACCCTCCTGATGCGCCTACACGATGCTGGCATCCGCAATAAGGCTCTGGAATGGATCACCTCCTTCCTCAGCGGCAGAACCCAGAAAGTCAGACTCCCACCCTTCTCCTCCAATCCCACAGCAATCAGCTGCAGCGTACCCCAAGGCTCTTCTCTTAGCACCACCCTCTTCAACATCTACATGGCTCCCCTCGCCGCCATCGTCCGACAACACAACCTCAACATTGTCTCCTACGCTGACGATACCCAGTTAATCATCTCACTCACCCGAGACCCCGCCACCGCCAAGAAAAATGTCCACGAAGGACTTACAGCAATTGCCACCTGGATGAACAACAACCATCTCAAACTCAACACTGACAAGACCGAAATCCTCCTCCTCGGACCCACCAAATCTGCATGGGATGACTCCTGGTGGCCCACAGCCCTCGGACACCCTCCAACTCCAACACACCACGCATGAAATCTAGGCGTCATCCTCGACTCATCACTTTCCATGGACCGCCAAGTCAACGCCGTCTCTTCAACTTGTTTTCACATACTCCACCTACTGCAAAAAATCTTCAAGTGGATCCCCACCGAAACTAGAAAATCTGTCACCCACGCCCTCGTCAGTAGTCGACTGGACTACGGCAATGCACTCTACGCCGGGTCCACCATCAAGCTCCAGAAACGACTCCAACGCATCCAGAACACCTCGGCCAGACTCATCCTCGACATCCCTCGCCAAAACCACATCACCGAACACCTAAGGAACCTACACTGGCTCCCCGTCAACAAGAGAATCACCTTCAAGCTCCTAACCCATGCATTCAAGGCCCTCCACAACATTGGTCCTGAATACATCAACCACCGTGTCAATTTCTACACCCTCTCCAGACAACTCCGCTCTGCCGACCAAGCACTTGCAGTCATCCCCCACATCAAGAAAAAAACAGCTGGAGGAAAATCCTTCTCCTATATGGCAGCAAGGTCATGGAACTCCCTCCCGCTGCACCTCAGACAATCCAACTCCCTTACAAACTTTAGGAAGGACCTCAAGACCTGGCTCTTCGACTGAATCGTCTTCCCTTAGCCCCCCTTTCCCCCCCTCCCATAGAGCCTTGAGACCCTCACGGGTGATTAGTTTGCACTTTACAAGTACCCAATAGATAGATATATGTATTTACAGACATATATACACATATAAACACATAAATTCATTTGTACACACATATAGACATACATAGAAGTGCATTGTAGCCCTTGGAATTAAGAAGATGAAAACATGTTGAAGCATATTTATACAATATTCATTTTTAATAAAGTGTTATACTGTGTATTTACTGTAAATATTTCACATTCCAATGTTCTGCCCATAGCTGAATATGTTTTAAGTATTTCTAAATCTATATTCCCATATATATCTGTATATATCTATACCTATATATAATCATCAAATAAAGCGGGTACTACCGGAAATGTAACAAGTAAATATTTATTCAAGATTCAAGCAGTGAGAGTGAGGCTACAAACAACTGTGTTGCAAAGGGATGATTGCGGATATATACCTTGAACACAGAGTGAGTTTTGCGGTTTTTGAGTACCGCGATCTCTGCTTGGCTTGTGACTGTGTCTGCTTTTACTGCTCCTATGCTTTAAAGTCTGTGTTTCTATAGCCACTCTCAGCTATTTCTGCAGCTGCTGCCTTTTTTGTTTGCATTTGTCAATGTATTAGAGGTTACCTGCTTTGCTTTTTTCTGTTATATATAATCATGTATACATATATATATATTTGTGCAAAATACAATCAGATATATGTAGAAATATTTACTTATTAATAAATAGAACATATTCTGCTGTATGTGAAATATTTATGAAATATGAAATATATATATGTGAGAATATGCGATCGGGTTTGCGTGCGAGTAGGGGGTTTTCTTTCCACTTTTTTGCTCCATTGACTTCTATGGTGGAAAAGGTTATCACGCGCATGCTATTCTAACTGTGTCTTTTTACACGAATCGCATTAGCGCATGAGCATAGACAGTTTAATTTCAACTTGTAATAAGAGCGCAACCCGAGGCGTGCAAAAAGCTTACTTCTAGCACAGTTAACACTTGAGCGGTAACATTAAATAGCGATCCACTTGCAATCTAGCCCGTAGTCTGTATTTTACTGACTATAGAATGTTGTTCTTCTAGTTCTTGTTAATGATAAAAATACTTTTCAACAAAGGATATAAAGAGAATGAAGCAAAATAGATAATCAAAGTAAATTGGAAAGTTTATATAAATTTGCATGCTCAATCTGAATAATGAACGATGAATTTTGAATTTGCTGTCGCTTTAACCATGTTTCATATTTTTGCATGAAAATGTATTATAACAAAGCTGCAGATTTTGATTTTGAAATAAAAAGTTGGTTTAGTATGTAAAATAAATTGCACATTGACAGATAAAGAAACCACTACAGCTCTATTGGTGGAGAGTGACACACCCCAAACTTACTTTTATTACCACAAGGAAACAACTATAATGCTGTACAACATTTTCATATATTTGAAGGGCAGGGGCGTATTTAGGTTTTGTGCTGCCCTAGGCACTCACAATTCTGCTGCCCCCCCCTACACCCCCCCCCCCCCAGGTTTTAAGCCTTTTTTGCCCATAACATATTTTGGTATCTGGGTGACTTCTTAAAAGGTTATGGCGTTGAGTGTTGTAAGTCTACCACCTGGTGTTAAAGGGACATGATACACAATGTGTTGCTTTTCATAATTAAGATTAAAGGGATAGGAAAGTCAAAAATAAAAACTTGCATGATTCTGACAGAGCATGTAATGTTTAGACACTTTTAATTTCACTTCTATTTTCAAATGTGCTTCGTTCTCTTGGTATCCCTTGTTGAAAAAGAATAACACATATCCTACACTAGAGGGAGCTAGCTGCTGATTGGTGCCTGTACACATTTGTCTTTTCTGATTGGCTAACTAGGTGTGTTTACCTAGCTTCCAGTAGTGCAATGCTGTTCATACAGCAAAAGATAACAAGAGAATGAAGAAACTTTTATAATAGAAGAAATTGGAAAGTTGTTTTTTTTTAAATTGCATGTTCAATCCAAATCATGAAAGAAAATGATGGGGTTTCCTTTACCTTTAAGCATACAGCTTTACAAATATCCAAGTTACTTCTATTATCAAATTGAATCTGTACTCAGGGTATTTATTGTTGAAGAGAATATCTAGGTATGAAAGCTTGCAGGTGTCTGGAGCACTATGTGGCAGTCGTTTTACAAGAATGCCACTGTGACTACTTTTCAAAAAAGGATACCAAGAGAATGAATTACATATGATAATAGAAAATAAATAAAAAGTGTGTTTGTTTTTTTTTAATTATATACTATATCTTAATCATATGAACCATATTGGTTCATATCATGTTGACCATGTATGCTTTTAAACTACAAGACTGCTCATATGGAAAAACATCATACATATATATTTAACTAGTTAAATTTGTTTAAATGAAATATGAAACTAACAGTAAGTATGCCTTGTTACACAAATCCATTTGGGAGCTCTAGCAGGTTGATAAGAACAAAACTATTTTAGAGACCACAAAATACATAAAACTACACTAATTTCATGGACAGATCTGAAAACAGTTAAAGAGTTAAGGAATATTTCTGATTTCAGAGCATAATCTGGGTAAGGCACCAAAGGGGAAAAAAAACATTCCACATTAACTTCACGTTGAAAGAGCTCAGCCTGGGTGCACAGTGCAAACATCAAGCATGGTTTCCTATGAGCTCCCTCCCAAGCATCCTATGTGACCATTTCTTTCACTAACTTTCCTCACTAGAGGGAAAATGCAATAGGGAAGTATTTACCAAACTCTCCTAGGTGAAAAAGGATGCTTAAAAAGTGCACACTAACTAGGAACTATGGGTTAATGTATTCATAACACGCTTAATAAAACATAATTATTGCTCCTTTCATGACAGTTAAAGAAGTTGCTATGTCAAAATCTAAATTATGCACATTGGGTCTAAAGACACAATCAATATTTTTTGTTTAAGAACCAATGAGACATAAATATGAAGTAAACCAGGGAGAAAAAAAGCGCATCACTTTGTTTACCACTTATAGTAATAAACCCCTAACGCACAAATGGAGATATTATCAGTCACACAGCTAAGAGATTAGTTTGAGGGAACACAAATACGTGTTAATTTGGTAGTTCAGCTTTTTCATCCACCTGTAATGTACACATTACCAAAAAGTACAACACATTAGATCTTTATCGTGTAAATCCCCAAAGTTAGCAACTTGTTTATTTTCAGTCCGAAGAGTGTAGTAAACTGTATTTGAGGGAAAGTCCTTAGCTGTCAGGGAGTTGTATGATATCTGCAAATTACATTTCAGTCCCCTCTATCAATATCATAACAAAGCTTGCTGGCACGGCACACTCATCACCCCCGCCCCCCTCCTCACCAGTCCTCCCGCCTGGTCACCCCTGCCCTGCTACCCCCTCCCTCCCTCCTCACCAGTCCTCTCTGCTCCGGCCTCCGGTGACTGTCCTGAGACTCCTCCTGACGCCTGTCTGATCTGCTGCGATGCCGACGATCCCACTCACACTGACTGCTCACTGCTGCAATCATGCGCGTCAGTCCTCACAGCCGCTCCTCACTGCCCTGGGAGGGAGATCATGTGCGCACGTGCATGTCTCCCTCCAATGTGCGGCAAGTCGGCTAACAGTCTAGGAAGGCGGGCAGCGGAAGTAAGGAAAACATCACTTGACCTCGGCAAAAAGCCGGCTCACGTGACAGCAGAACGAAAACATTTTTTTTAAATTTACCGGAGAAAAAAATAAAAAAAAATTATGCAGTTGAAAGTGCCACTTTGCCGCCCCCCCAAATCTGCCGCCCTAGGCACTGGCCTTGTTGGCCTAGGGATAAATACGCCCCTGTTGAAGGGACATGAAACCCATTTGATTCAAATAGAGCATAACATTTTTAAACAAAGTTTTCAATTTACTTTTTTTTTTCTCTTTCTTGAAGAAAATTCCTAAGTAGGTAGCGTGCACATTCCTGTAGCACTATGTGGCAGAAGTGCTGCAAGAATGCTTTTGAGCACTATATGGCAGCAGTGTTTTGAAAATGTATAACATTGCTAAAAACATCCTTAAAAAACTTGCTGCCATATAGTGCTCCAGATATGTGTACACTCCTGAGCCTACCGACCTGCTTATCATGAAAGGATATCAAAAGAATGAAGTAAATTTGATAATAGAATATTTTTTTAGAACTGTGCACTCTGTTGGAATCATGAAAGAATTGATTGGGATTTCATGTCCTTTCAATGGACTACATACACCAATCAAGAGAGGGAAAACCTCTTTAAGGTGATTGCCATTAAAAAATAAAACTCTTATTTTATTTAGAGTACTTCAGTTAAAATAAATAGGGAGAAAAGAGAGATAGTTTAAATCAGGGATGGACAACTTCCCAGCACATCAGAGCCACAGATCAATATTTTAGAAGCCTGAAGGGAGGCATATAAATTTATGACTTTTAAACAAATAATATAGTTCCTTAAAATGTCCAGTGGCATAGGGCCAGTTTAGCTAAGGTTGTTCTTACCTAGTGGCTTCTTAACCTGCCCACCACCAATGGGCAGTGGCGTGATTGACAGGCCCTGCTCCCATGCGGTTGGTCACACAAGAGCAGGGGGCAGAATAACACAAGGCAATCCTTATGCAATAGTATAGTGGGCAGCAGATGTAATAAAGCAGCCACTGCCTGCAGGCCTCTAAGATGGGCGGATTGCTTGACCATTATTTTGCACATGGGGCCCATAGACTTTAATAGTGAATATTGTAGATAAATCGTTAAAGGGACAATAAATGTAGAAATTAATGCTACGTAATTGTGCAGAATTATGTAACATGAACTTAGCGACATCTGTAAAAAAAGTAATTAATGTTAAAGACTTAACTCCCCCAAACTTTACTTACCTAACCTTCCTCGCCAGCCTCTTTTTCTATTCTGTTTTTTTTTTTTCAAAAGAACATCACAGTCTGGCGACGAAATGTAAGATAAGTACAGTTTGGGTGAGATAATTCTTTAAAATCCTTTTTTTTACAGGTGTCACTAAGTTAATATTACATAATTAGGAACATAGTACATAATTATGAAACATTCATTTCTAAATTTACTGTCCCTTTAAATAAATGTTTTTAAAGAATTGTGAAAGACCCCATAGTTATAACCCAGTAAGTAGCTCTTTAAAAACGTAACTAATGAATAATTACATTATCTATCACAATTCATACAAACATTTTTTTTTAATAAACTTCTTTCCTTTTTTTTTTATTTAAGAAGACCCTTGAATCACTGAAACACATACGACATTTACTCCCCTTACCAGTCTGCCATGATAAGCGGAATAGGTTTGCAGCAACAGAGTGAAAATGAATAATAAATAATTAAAAATTAATTCTGACCAACTGGATTTGTTATTTTTCTTTAATATACGAGAATAATTTCCTTTTTTTTCTTCAGTTCGTTTGTGATCATTTTCTGTTTTTTTGTTGACTCCTGCCATGTGTGACCCCATAAACAATGATAGACAATACAGCATAATACCAGAGAAAGATACTCAGAGGAACTGTTAAAACATGAAGATTGAATTATTATAAAACTAAGGGCCCAATTTCTCTGGTCTGGTGAGATTATCTAATTGCTTAATTTAACTTATTTGCAGCCAGCACCGCCCTAGTGGTTACTTTAAGTCCACTGGGGATTACAATTGGTATTATCCACCATTATTATTATTTATAGAGATTATCTAAGAAGTCTGTTCAGTAATGCAAGGCCCCTCAAATAATTTTATAAAGGTCAATTTCAGCTGGAGAGTTGTTTAAATAGCTTTATTAGGTTCTGAATAGGAAGCAGAGAAACATTAACTGCAATATAATGCTAAAAAAATACCCTCAAACATTTTACATGATTTCTCTCTATTTTAGTGAGTTTTTCATCATCGGGCTTTAGTCCCAAATGCCTATCATGTGAGAAGATATTGTGATAGTGTGAGAGTATCAGAGAAAGAGAGTTAGAGCATGACTGGGTCAGAGAGTCAGAGCGTGAGAGAGAGTTTAAAAAGTCAGAGCGAGAGAGAAAATGTGACAAAGTGAGCAAGAGAAAGAGTGCAAGATAGTGAGAGTAGTTAAGGGAAAGAGACTGTGACAACAAGAGAGACGGCAGAAAGAACAAAAGAGATAAACAGTAAAGAGTTATAGTAAAGAGGATGGATGAGTGAGAAAGTGAATAGGCGTGTGACCATGGAACAGAGAGGGTAAATGATAAAAAAAGTTAAGGGAGACAGAAAGTCGAAACTGCCAGGAAATGCAGACAAACACATGCAGTATATACAGACCCATATGTGCACAAGCATATGCTATTTTCTGCTTTTATGTTTTCAAGGACATTATTAAATTAGCAGCTGGATTACCAATAGTTTAAAATATTTTCTCACAAGATATTGTCACCACGGGGTGTAACCCCTTCTGGTCATTTACAGGGTGGACGTACTTGCCCGTATTAGCCTAAGTCTGATGGATGTTGGGTGGAGCAAGGGAGGTGGTCACATTTTGTGAGTTGTTAAGAAACAAAACAACATGACCTTCATTAAATTCAGCTGCTTCAAATCTTTGTAAAAACAAGGAGGTTTTTAAACAAAGATCATAATAAGAAACATACGTCTCCACCTGTTGGATGTGTAAGTGCGTTCCTGATATTAATAGAAACAATTTATCCCAATCTACAAACTAACGTATATCTAAAGTCTTTTTACACTAGCAATAGACAAGGTTTCCAGCATTTCTCTTACACTAGTTAACCATATATGCTCTCAAATAGTCACTAACGCAGCTTCCCATCTGTAAAAATGTAGTTTTATTTCTTACTAATGTAACATTTAAGCTTACAAAGTTTTAAAGCAAGACAAAAAGACAGAGATAAATAGATAGACAGACAGAGAGACAGACAGATAGATAGATAGATAGATAGATAGATAGATAGATAGATAGACAAAAATACAGAAATACAGAGATAGAAAGATAGAAAGACAGTCAGACAGACAGATGTATAGATAGATAGACAAACAAAAATATGGACAGACAGAGATAGAAAGTTAGATAGATAGATAGATAGATAGATAGATAGATAGATAGACAGACAGACACAAACAGACAGACAGATAGTTTAATAGACAGACAGACAGATAGAAAGATAGATAGATAGATAGATAGATGATAGATAGATAGAAAGAAAGATAGATGATAGATAGATAGATAGATAGATAGATAGATAGAAATACACACAGACAAAGATAGATTATAGATAGAGAGATAGATAGATAGATAGATAGATAGATGATTGATAGATAGATAGATAGATAGATAGATAGATAGATAGATAGATCTATCGATAGACAGAGAGAAATACAGACAGAGAAAATTAAAGAAAGACTAATATTGAAAGAGGGAGAGAGATATTTTTAAATATATGTATTTACTTTTAGTAATTATTAAACTTAAGGATCAAACATTAATCTGCAGAGAAGTAGATATACAGATAGATAGATGAGTATGAAATGCATTCATTAAACTTATGAATAAATATTAAATTATATAGCGGTAGATGAGAGATTAGAAAGAGAGAGAGAAATAGATAGATGATAGATAGATAGATAGATAGATAGATAGATAGATAGATAGATGATTGATAAATAGATAGATAGAAGATAGATAGATAGATAGATAGATAGATAGATAAACAGACAGAAATAAAAACAGATATAGAAAGGTAGACAAACAGATAAATAGACAGATAGATAAATAAACAGACATAAATACAGACAGACAGACAGAAACAGACAGACAGAGGCAGAAAGATAGATAGACAGACAGACAGACAGACAGATAGATAGATAGATAGATAGATAGATAAATAGATAGATAGATAGATAGATAGCAAAAGAAAGATAATAGATGATAGATAGATAGATAGATAGATAGATAGATAGATAGATAGATGATAGATAGATAGATAGATAGATAGATAGATAGATAGATAGACAGACAGACAGACAGACTGAAAGGCAGGCAGAAAGGTAGATAGATAGATAGATAAATAAAAAACCATATAGATGATAGATTGATAGATAGATAGATATATTGTTTTCTCAAAGCTCCATAAAGTGTAAGACGTGTTTTGATAATGATATGCACTTTGAAGACTTTAGTTTTTAACAAAAAATACCTTGTCAGTACTTATATTATGCTTTTATGAAATGTTGAGAACTAAGTCCAAAGAGTGCCTATCTTTATATAGAAACCTATAGTGAGTAATAGAAGGGGCATTCTAATAAAATGACATCTCATAAAAAATATTAAATTGAGCATATAAAAACAAAGATATTTGTGCTTTCCACCCTCTTGTAGAAAAAGGGCAGTACCATGTTAACCAGTGTATTCAAAGAAAGTAAAAATCATTTTGTAAGAAAGAATCTTTAATTACTAATAGTCGATACAATTACAAGCTTTCAGGACACTGAGGTCTCTTTGTTAGGCATTGTGATGTACAAATGAAGCTCATATATAAATAAATATATATATATATATATATATATATATATATATACCGGTATATATATATACAGTATACAGGGTAATGTATATGCAATTAAAAATTACACATGTAAAGCATAAACATTTGTTGTGTTGTAGTTGTATGGTCAGAGCTTTGGGAAAGGTTTCACAGGGGTGTGAAGAGGTTTGTGATTCCTTAATATGATTACTTAGATATGCATAACAAAGTGTTAAACAAAGAAACAAAGTTTTGTAACATGTATGTGAAGACGCTGTCTTTCTCCACTGGGTAGGGGGTATTTTACCAGTCATCTGTATGATTAAATAGTTCTAAATGAGTGTTTTAATATCATGAAATTATTAGATTTGTCATGTCCTTAGGAAATATATGAGTTCATAAAGCTATGGGTCAGGTTCCACCCTGAATTGAAAGAATCAAACAGGCTTATGAATTTTTATTCCCCAAACCTTCTCTACCTATAGGATATGAAGTTCCCTTTCAGTGCTGTTATTTTCATATCCTGGAAGTTGTGATTTGGTCTGTTGAAATATTTACCTGCCGGTGTATCCGTTATTTTGTTGGTGATTGTGATCTGTAGATTCATTCTTTTCCTGAGTTGTGCTGTTTCTCCAATGTAGTGTATACCATTTTTGCATTTGTTACATGTTATGAGGTACACCACATTTCATGAGGAGCAGGTAAAACAGCTCTGGATTTTGTGTTCCTGTTCTTTGCTGGTAGTAAGATTGTCCCTGTTGTTAGGATTTGAGGGCAGGTTTTTGCATTTCATTTGTTTGCAGGGAAATGTGAAGTTTTTTGTGGGGTAACCTAGTTGGCTTTTAATTAACACTTTTTTAAGCTTTGGGGGTTGCCTGTATGAGAGGAGGGGTGGGGTTGGGAATATTTATTTTAATTGTCTGCCCTTGTACAGGGTTGTATAAGGGGCAATTTTTCTTAAACTATCTACCTGTGGGTTATAGGTTATGACAAGAGGTATCTTGGTATTCTCCAGTGTTGGCCTATATTGCAAGAGTTTGTTCCTGGGTATTTTGGTGGCTCTGTGAACTTGGTTTTCTATTATAATTTGTTTGAGAAGATACGGTTGTATTTTATGGCTTGGCTTTAAATAATAGACTTTTTGGTGTGTTTTTGATAATGGGATGAAATAAATTAAATCTTTTGTGGAAATTAATTAATTCATTTTCACCTGCAGTTCATATTATTAGAATGTCATCAATGTAGTGGAAGTTTGCCTGGGTTTTTTTGTTGCAGGTGGATAAAAAATTATTTTCAAGGTTTTTCATGAATAGGTTAGAATGCTGGAAAGCCATTCTCATTCCTATAGCTGTCCTTATCTTTTGGAGGCAAATAAAAATGTAAAAAGTTACATGGCACTACAATGGCCACAAGGTTTGCACCCAGATTTGCAAATGTATGGGAAGATATGTTTGATATTTTTTTTTTTCTAAGCATTGCTGGCAAGGGACCCTGAAGCCCCAACACAGATATATAGATAATGTATTCTTTATTTGGAAAGGGGATAAGAATACCCTAGAGGAACTTTTAAACTACCTTTATAAGAATGATTGGAAAATGAATCTGTGATGGAATTACAGTAAAGAACAAATCACCTTTTTTTAGATTTGGTGGTCTTTATTGAAAATGGTAACGTTAAGACAAAAAAAACATATTAAATTGGTGAATGTAAATACTTATATTGAGACTGTTGCCATCTAAAAAGATGGCTAATGAATATTCCTAAGGATCATTTCCATGGTTGACGAAGATATTGATGAGAACGTTTTTAAAGATCAATGTAATGTATTAAAAGTTAAGTTTATGGAAAAACAGAATGATGATAATTTTTTAAATAAGGTTATTTGGGAAACAGAGAACAAAGAAAGGAAAGATGTTTTAACAAATAAACAAATAATAATAATAATCACTGGGGAGAGATGACAGTCTTCAAGGTATTATTCCTCAGAAACCTAATATAGTTTTTAAGAAGGCACCTAACATATTGTTACAACTATATTTATTAGAAAAAAAACAATAGAAATAAAAAAAAAAAACTTGGCTGAATAGGGGTTAAAAGGTTTCTAAAAGTGTGGCATATGTATGGGTTGTGGATCTTTTAGAAGAAATAGCCCCAGAAATCTTATTGAATTCACCTCCTGTACAGATAATAAAAAATTCCAAATACCCCGAGTTATTACATATCACTCAGAACATAATATAGCTCCTAGAGTGTTCATGTCGACTACAATACGTAGGTTGTACCTCTAGACAAATAGGTAAAAAGTTTTGTGTACCTGCTTGCAATATTAGGAAAGGTTTCGAGAAACACTATCTTTCATTACGTTTTAAAATAGTACCTAATTGTGACCCTAGACAGATTACTAAAGGTATGGGTATTAGAATTGTTAAAGAACATTGTAGGGGAGGAAATATTAGTAACCAGTTAGGTAAATCTGAAATGAATTGGATCCACAATGTGGGTACCCTTATCCCAGGAGGTCACAATAGGGATTTTGAACTGCATCATTTTTTTTAAATATAAATTACATTTTATTTTATTTCCTACTAACATACTTTATTATAATAATTCTTTTTTTTTTAAAATAAATTTAAGGGATACAGCATTTATAAATAATATATTTTATGACTTTTTATGATTTAATACATACTGACTGTTCTATGTTCTAATCTTGTTTTGAAAATTTTGTTAAGTTTTTGTCTTTCATCAAGAAAAACAATGCAGGAAATTATGTTCTCATTGAAGAGGTGGCACAACTTATATTGTCTTCTATAAAGAGATTTAAACTATTCTCATAATGTTGATTGTGAAAGCACAAAATAAAATTTGAAAGAATATAGTCTCTAAAATCTTGCTAAAAGTTTAAAATCTTACTGTACTGAACAGTGTTTGTCATTGCAAAATAATGGCTTAAAAAAATATATCTATAAAATATATTTAGTTTTTTTTCTTATTTTTAAAAATAAATAAAATCTACAGTGACAAGTTTTTCCCCCCATAAATTAAATACATACAAATTGGTAAGCTTGTATATTTCTATTACTGTAAGCAAATTGCAACACAAGATTCTTCATCTCTTTAAAAATGTGAGTATGAAATAAAAACAAAAATTATATTAATCTGATTAACAAATGGCTTTTCTAGATGTTGTGGTTGAGATTTCATTTTTTTTTTGTCTTACCTGCAAATCTCATTTGCTGTACAGGATGTCACATATATGGCAAATGTATATACTTATGTAAATTACAGGACCCCCCCCCCCCCCCTGAACTAATGACAGCACATACAAGAACGAAGAAGAAAGGTTTAATTAGTCTATGCCATTTATTCATAGGTACATCCAAAATAGTATTATCGACCATTTCAGCAAAATTATTGTTTTCATTCCAAATCATCTTGGAATACTCGAAAATATGTCAAAAAAGTAAAGTCTTGCATTTTATCAAGTACCTTTAGGTGTCTAACTCAATAAGTGATTTTTTTTATTGAGAATAAAGTTTAATACACAAAAAAAATTGGGTATAGAAATTAGATCAATTCTATTATTCTGAAGTGTACTTTAGGGATTACAGTTTTTATCCCCCTTAGTTAATGGTGGAGGTCACTCCTGGACGATTAATGCTGTAACAATTTGTGATCAGGGGTTAACCTTAACAAAAACAAAAACAAAGAGTTGCATCATAGTAAAGACCAGTATTGATCTAGTATGATTTAAGGAGAAGCAAAGATGCAAAGGCTACAACTGGGCTCACCTACGGTAAAAAAGGCAGTACAATACGCAAAGGAAAGGAATAAGCCCGCCTTCAGTGTTGTTCATTATAGACAATCGTAGTTTAATAGTGATCTAGTATGAGCTATATTAATATAAGATATTAAGAGTTGTTTAAGGAAATATATTGCGCAGCCCATGTGTATAACAGCTATGTAGGTGTCTTTGGTTCATATGCCTTTCTTCATAGGCCATCTAGTGGCCATAGGAAGAATTTGTCATGGAAATATTTAAACAAGGATACATTTGCTAACAGATGTTAGCCAGGGGCTAAATGCATGGGTTAGTTAAACGTGGTAACCTAGCTATCACTCAATGGAGCAGAAGATAGGGATAATAGGTGATTAGATCCCTTTACCAGGAGATATAATGCTTCTTATAAAATGTACTATGGGGTCCATTAGCTTTTATAAAATTAATATTGTGCTAAATTCGGCAGCGAAAAGCTTACATTAGTGAGTTTCATATGATACTAAACACTTCCTCCTCTCGGAAGCTCAGGTCGTAGGCCACAAAATTCGAGCAGGATTACAGACCTGTGTGATATTTGTTCTTCTACTGCAACCTCCAGAGGACCACCCAAACTCCCACAGGGCCGTGGTCAGTAGTCAATGTCTCTTTGTCTGTTGCATCTCGTAGCCAGTAGTGTCCATGATCAGTGCCTTCAATAGGCCTTTCCTCTCAATGGTCGTCACGCGTGAGCTGCCCGGCATCTTCAGAGTCGCTATGCTGTTCAGCGTTTCACATGGTAAGGTGTTGGTAGCAGTGATTTCCATGACTCTATCCGTGCCCATAAATGCAAGACACTTCCTTAATAAGTCTAGCGGAGTGTTCTCAATGAGGTGCTGGCAGAGCGTTTCAAATTTGCTCCAGTGATTGTTAAGGGAATCTTGAAGGCCAGTTTCTCCTGTGGCAGCCATTTTAACTGTTGTGTGTCATCAATTTTTGTGCTGTATAACTCTAGATGGCTGCTGTTTTCTGCGTCCTTTTCTCTATATCTGACAGTTAGCAGGGTTGAGGATGTGGACATATTAAAAGGTATTTTGGAGAATCCAGTTGTAGCAAAGGACACAATGCAATATATCGTTTTGTTTACTAAAAGCCTGCAGCCGCAAAAGACTATTCAACAGACAAGCTCCCAAAAAGGCATTTTCTTGTGTTAAAGGGACACTCAACACCAGAATTTGTTGTTGTTTAAAAAGATAGATAATCCATTTATTACCCATTCCCCAGTTTTGCATAACCAACACAGTTATAATAATACATGTTTTACCTCTGTAATTACCTTGTATCTAAGCCTCTGTAGACTGCCCCCTTATTTCAGTTCTTTGGACATACTTGCATTTTAGCCAATCAGTGCTCACTCCTCGATAAATTCATGTGCGTGAGCTCAATGTTATCTATATTAAACACATGAACTAACTCCCTCTAGTGGTCAAAACACATTTACATTAGAGGCGGCCTTCAAGGTCTAAGAAATTAGCATATGAACCTCCTAGATTTATCTTTCAACTAAGAATACAAAGAGAACAAAGCAAAATTGGTGATAAAAGTAAATTGGAAAGTTGTTTAAAATTAAATGCCCTATTTTTGTGGAATTGACTGTCCCTTTAAGCACCTGTTTTTGAGAAAAAAACTGTGAGGGCATTTGAAACTGACTGACACAATAGCCTTATCACACCTCTTAAAGGGACAGTCTAGTCAAAATGAAACTTTTATGATTCAGATAGGGCATGTCATTTCAAACAACTTCCCAATTGACTTTTATCATCACAGTTGCTTTGTTCTCTTGGTATTATTTGTTAAAGGCTAAACCTAGGTAGGCCCATATGCTCATTTCTAAGCCCTATAAGACTTCCTCTTGTCTCAGTGCATTTTGACTGTTTTTCACAGCTAGACAGTGTTTATTCATGTGTACCATATAGATAACATTACATTCACTCTTGTGGAGTTATTTAGGAGTCAGCACTTATTGGCTAAAATGCAAGTCTGTCAAAAGAACTAAAAAAAAGGGGCAGTCTGCAGAGGCTCAGATACAAGGTAAACACAGAGATAAAAAATAAATAAATAAATAAATATATAAATACAAAAAATAAATATATACATACATATATATCAACAGATTTTTGTCCCTTTAAAATTCCCCTTAACAATCATTTTGTCATTAAAATAACAGTAAAGTCAAAATCGAACAGTCTAGATTCTGACAGAACATGCAGTTTTAAACAATTTTACAATTAACTCCTATTATCAAATTAGCTTTTCTCTTGATATCTTTTGTTGAAGACTAAACCTAAGCAGGCTTATAGAAGCTTAGGAGGGTGCACACATCTGTAGCAGTATATGGCAGCAGTGTATATATAGTATGGCTATTGGCTCCTTCTAAAAAGGCAAGTGGTGAATGGAGTTTGGCTTTTGAAAAACAACTGCAGCAAACAAGATGTTTCTTCTACAAACATAAGGCTTGGCTGATATTCTATAATAAGACAACAGCAATGTTATAATTGCAAAGTTTTTAGTGTCCCTTTAACATGTATGGCAACTGTTACTAATGGGTTAAAAATGTTACCACATTTCTATATTTATGATTTCTAATTTGTTTTTAGTATGTCATTATTTTTCTTGCTTTTGGAATTTGCTGCAGGCGACAAGATTTTATTTGTTTTTATATTGTGATCTATTTTCAACATTTAGATCCCAAGTTATTACATTTTATCAGATTATACCAGATTAACAATACATTAAAAAAAGACAAACTTTTAAGAGTCTTCTCACTTCTTCAAGCCTGTAGTAATACCAATAATTTTGTTCAATATTTGAGATAAATTAAATGTACGGTCTATTTTTAGCAATCATCATACTTAACATCTGCTCTTTATTCATGGTTCTAAAAATAGCCACCTAACCTTAATTCCAATTACAAATAAATTCCTTTAGCTACTCATACAGTATATGGGAAACCACTGACTACCTAAATGAAATGTAATTCTGTCATGTCTTGATGATGATGTGTTTACTAATCATACATCCATGTCAGCCCCATTGAAATATTGGTGGACGTATATTTGAATCTACGCTTAGATCAGCCAAAAGTTACATTAAAAAAATATTCTTAAACAATGTTTTTTCCAGTGCGTTTATGTATGACTTTTCTTCTCTAATACATGCTGTAGCAATTAAGCTTTCCATTTATTAACTGGAAGAGCACTCTTGAGTTAGCTTTAATACAGGTATTTAGTTGTAGAAAGTAAAATTAAAAAATAAAAAGTTTACTTCTAAACCCTAAGATATGTAAGATTGCAAGAGAACCTGTTTAGAATATTTGAAGATAGGGATCAATAATGAGGAAAATTATATTTAAACGGACAGTAAAGTCAAAATTCTTATAAAGCATTCCAATTTCTACAACTTTCCAATTTACTTCTATTTTCAAATTTCTTCATTCTCTTGGTATTCTTTGTTAAAAAACATAACTAGATAGGCTAAAGAACGACAATAATAAAAACAATGTATATTGCTAGACACTGTGCTTATACAATGTATCAGAATAAAATTAAAATTGTGACATATAGTTTAAATATAGTATATTTGCCAACACTGTGCTTGGGTAATTGCAATGAAAGGTTATTCTTCAATATGATGAGAGTAGTTCCGAAGCGTTTTAATCCTACACATATTTGCTTTTTCACTGGATGACCAGATTTTTGGGTTTATGTTCTTTTAAATATAATTGAAGAAACTTCATCTGTAAAAAGAAAAACACCAAAAGAAGGTGCCCCAATGGTGTAGAATCTTCAGAGTATATGGTTATCCAAAAATAAACAGAATACTCACAATTTCGAAATGCACTTATGGAGTGCAAACACCAGCATCCTGAACCTTTAGGAGCCATTCAGTAAGCTCTATGCCTGGCGTGTAGATCACTGGATTTCCTCTGTTTCTATTTATCGTCTGTCACTGGTCCCCAGAACAACTTCAGGAAAAATGTATATCGATTACTGACATTAAATAACTTGTGCCTGTTCTTCAAGATGACAAAATAGGGAGCTTAAGAGATTTACAGTATACAGAGTAATAGTATATTTAATAAAATCTTAAATTGCACATTAAAAACACAACACGTTTCTCAGTGCAGAATATCACATTTCTTCAGGTGTATCAAACTGTCCACAGTTCAAACATTTAAAAAGTATCAGTGTCTGTGTCTTTCCAATGAGCATGTGTTGGACCTACGTCACATTGTCGTTTCACTCGCTGTGGTACCTCTTCTTACGTGTCAATCATTAAAACACTCTAACTGAGGATACATTGTAATCTACTGTAACAGTATAATGTAATATGGGGAGTGATTTCCTGACCCATTACAATTGTATAATTTCCTCTTTTAAAAGATCATAACCGTTTATGTATCTTATATTTCAACATAAACTAATGTGCATTGAAAATGATTTATAACACAGTCTGATTATCTAATTCAATCTTTCCAAGATTTGTGACTTCCATATAACTCATATTTCCTAATCTAACCTTAGTGGTTATAATAGTAAAAAATTGTGCTCCAACAAATCTATTTTTGTAGATTAGCAAATGTAATCTATGTGTCTCTAACCAAGAAAAAATTAATATAGTGATACTTAATACCAACAAATATATATATATATATGATGCTTTTGAAAAAGAAAGAGCAATATATATTAAATTTAACCCGTATTATGTGTATCGATTATACAGACAGTGAGGCCATATCTATATTCTCATTTAAACCAAAGGGAGCCAAGGTCTGCAATTTCTAGATCCAAAATGTCTCCATGTGTCTCAATCGAGTATTTCTATTTTGTCCCCATAAATTTTTATCTGTTCTATTGGTAAATGCTCAATATATCTAAATTACCTTCATGATAGCATGTTCCATGTCATGGGATGATATGTTTTAAAAGAGGTTTCTTTACATTTCTCCTCTGCTTCCCCCAGCTTTTCATTACGGCTCTACTGGTTCTGCCTATAAATTGAAGGCAACAAATACACTTCACAAGGTATATAACAAATTGGGTATCACAGGTTAGATGTGATGTGATTTCAAAATTTCCTGAGGTGACATTGGATTTAAACATATTTGTCCCTCTAGCTACAAATTTGCACACCCCACAATGTTTTACCACATTTGAATACCTCATTGGATATTAAATTAAATCTAGTGTTCGATTGGTTCCTATTTCCTATATTAACTGTATTTTTTATCTTCATCGTGACTTTAAAGTGGGAGCTCTGGTGAATGTGAATGTGAATTGATAAAATTAACCAATATTGATTATTATTGTATTGTGTAATAAACCTTATTTTACCCTTTTGTTGAATCTCTTCTTTTTGTTTTTTTCACAAATAAATATTTTCTCTGTTTAGCTTTGGCTTCCTGAAAGCCTTTATTTATCAGTTCCTCAGGACATCCTTTCCCTAGAAAGCAATTTTTCAGAATCATTGATTGTTCTTTCTACACCTTGATTTCTGGACAGTTTCTTTTTATCCTTCAGAACTTAAAGGGACAATTTACTCAAAAATGTTATCCCCTTTAATTTGTTCCCAATGATCCACTTTATCTGCTGGAGTGTATTAAATTGTTTACAAGTAGCTCCTTTACCCTTATATTGGCATTTGAAATTGTTAATTTAGCATGTGGTATCCCCACCTATTCTGAAAGTTTGTGGCCGCGCGTACCAGCTATAGATAAGCTTTGTAAACACAGCCAGCAGAAGAAATTACACTCCCAGTGTGATAAAGCAGAGATAAGGTAATAAAATGTTGATTTTCCATTGTTGTCTCAAAGTATTGAGGATTGTTTTAAGGACAGATATAAGATAAAGAAGCAGGTATATGTGCACAATGTGATACAGTAATGAGATCTGATTATACCTACAAGCTCAACCTATTTTATTAGGCTGTGGCTTCAAAACACAAAATCAGAGCTTTAATATACACAAATAAACCTTAAAAAGCTAATTTTCATAAATGTTTTACTCTGCAGTTGGTAAAAAAGCAATTGTAAACACATTAAGGGACCAACTATTTTACAGTATACTGTCCCTTTAACCTTGATTCCAAAGGATATCAAGGGAATGGAGCAAATATGCTAATAGAATGAAAATTGGAAAGTTCTTGAAAATGGCATGTTCTATCTGAATCCTGAAAGAAAACAAAAATGTTTTTGTGTGTCTCTTTAACCCTTTGAGTGCTAAGTACTTTCCCACCTTGCTGCTAAGGTTTTTTAAAGGGTTTTTTATTTTATATTTTTTTAAAAAAATTTTTTTTACTTTTTTGTTTTTATTTCGATTACCTTTCCAACGGTCTTGGGGTTCTGTAGCTGCTTAGATGCCTGAGATACAGGCTTCTAAGTAGCATGCCCCCTGCTCCTATATTTAACATTGTTAATGTTAAATAAAGTTGCGCGGTGACGTCATCACGTTATTGCGCGTGACGTCACCAAGCAAAACGGGAAGCCCCGCCGGTGCCTGTCATTATGCAGGCCCGATCGCTGGGGTAGGAGCGGGTGGGAGCCCCCAGATCTCCCTCAAGTTGGGAGAGTGCTAGTGACGGCTCTGAGCCGTCATTAGCACCAGAGTAATCAAGAATTAAAATAATATTTGAAATAGATATAATTTTTGAATTTGAAATATTAAATATATTTACAAATTGTAAATGTATGAAATCTTTTCTGATGATTAATATGATTTTTTTCATTAGTTAATTATTCTTATTTTATGATTTCTTATGTTATTTTTCCTTATGCATTTGCCATGGATTACATTTCATAGTATAATTATGCATTTTGTCATGCAATCTTCTCTTTAATAGTCCAGTTACTGAAAAAAAACACATAGTCACTTATTACATCATCTATGTTAGGCAATTCAAATAATTTCCAATGTGCTGCAATAGCCGCATCATTACTCATTCAATAGCTCTTTGTACGTTTTCGGTAAATATTATTTGCTGCAATTTAAATATATTAATCTACATGATCTTATTTTTCTGGAATTTTAGCAATGAGCACATAAACCTTTTATCAAAAATTATGAATGAAAAGTTTCTTTTTCCCATGATACATTGCTGCCATGATAAATTATTTTCTTACACCTAGATTATGAGTTTTGCGCTAAACAGGGTGCTAAACTAACGCCGAAAAAGTTGTGTTAGTTCACTCTCCATAGCGCTGGCATTACGAGTTACTGAAAAGCCTCCTTGTGCGTGGGATATGGTGGCGTTAAGCTCTATACCGCACAAAATCCAAGGGCTGCTTTGACATGTTCGTGCACGTTTTCCCCCATAGACATCAATGGGGAGAGAGTGTTAGAAAAAAAACGTTTGCTATCGCGGAATGAAAAATCTCGGTAACACAGCCCCATTGATGTCTATGGGGAAAAAAGTTACGTTTAAACCTAACAACCTATTATAAACCCCAAGTCTAAAACCCCTAATCTGTAGCCCGACATTGCCAACACCTAAATAAAGTTATTAACCCCTAATCTGCCGCTCCCAAAATCGTCAACACTAATAAAAGTTATTAACCCCTATTCTGCAGCTCACCAACATCACCGCCACTAAATAAACCTATTAACCCCTAAAACTCCAGCCCCCCACATCGCAAAACACTAAATTAAACTATTAACCCCAAAACCTAACACCCCCCTAACTTTAAATTAAAATTACAATATAACTATAATTAAATAAATAAAAACTTACCTGTGAATAAAAAATAAACCTAAAATTAAACTATAAATTAACCTAACATAATTATTCTAACAAAAAAAACAACCAAATAAAAAATCTGAAATAAAATTTAAAAAAACCTAACACTACAAGAAAAATGTAAAAATCTAAAATTACGAAAAATAAAAAACACTAAGCTTACAAAAATAATAAACAAAATTATTAAAAATAAAAACAATTACACCTAATCTAATAGCCCTATAAAAATAAAAAAGCCCCCCAAATTAAAAACACCCCCTAGCCTACAATAGACTACCAATAGCCTTTAAAAATGTCTTTTATCTCTTTTTCAAATTGCCCAAACCCTAATCTGAAAAAAAAACACACCAAAAAATAAAAAAAATACCTAACACTAACAACAGAATAGCGGGGTGAAGGGATCCAGCGCGGAGCGTCCTCTTCATACGGTCCCCACCGTACACTAAAGCTTCAATGCAAGGTAGCCATTTCAAAATGGCGTACCTTGCATTCCTATTGGCTGATTTGATTCTTCAAATTCAAGTCAGCCAATAGGATGAGAGCTATTGAAATCCTAATAACAGCCTTTTTGGAATTCTATAAAAAAAAAAAGTTGCTGTGCTTGCAAGTGGCAAGATGTCTCCCATAGAAATAATGAGAACTCTCTGCTATGTAAAAGTTTACAATGGAGAATGAAGTGCACAGGGAGAACCTGGTGTATGTTTAAACTTGAATATTACAACTAAAACAAATTAAATTTTGCTAACTACCCACTATGCAACCCCCTATTCACCCACTTTACCACCCCTTAACCACCCACTATGCCACCTCCTTCCTACTTGTCTCCTCCCATAAAACTGTGACCAGCCCCATTAACCTCCTGAGTCCTTGATAACCAGCCACAAATGCTGGGAGGTCTGATATTAGATAATAGACATAACTTGGAAAGTTGTTTAAAATTGCATGCTCTATAAGGATCATGAAACTTTACTGTTCCTTTTATAGCAAGGTACAATACTGAAGGGCTAAGTACAGTTCTTTAACTTTGCTGAAAAGATGGAAGGTAAGAAATGACACTAAGAAAACTCCAGCAAGTTTGTGGCCTAATGACATGAGACACTGGAGATGAAAGGTCCACTGTATTTTCTGTGAGCTAATATTTTAAAGCATCAGGAAATTTATTGAGGCCTAAACAAAAAGGAAACTTTAATGACTAGACTTTCAAAAGCATTGCAAATGGCTACTTTGTGGGAAAGATTTATGGAACAAAAGCTTTTTTAATATACATTAACAATCTATTCAAAAATAATTAAGGAGAATCAAAGAGGTTATAAATATCCAATATGCAGAAAAAAAACATCTCAGACAAAGGAAATTTTAATATCTGTTAACACTACAAAATATTATAACAACATTGCTCAAACAAATCACCTTTTTTTACTGTATTTCTAATTTTCACTCTTCATTCTGCTTTTATCTGCACTGATTAAATGTATCTACTATAAAAACTCCCACAGCCATATTGTGAATGGTAACTAGTGTTTTACAAGTCTTACTTTTCATTATTGATATTTGTTACTAAGAAAACTAGAAAAGAAAACTAAAATGCACCTCTTTACTGTAAAAATGAATATAACTGCAATATGTTTAAAGATATTTAATACTGTTCACGACTGTTCACGACCTTTTTGTTTCTAATGATTTGGGGTTATGATATCTAACAGCGCTCAACCTACTTCCTTATAGCTCCTGAATGATAGGGTATCTAGCTCACCCTAAATAGAACAAAAATATAGCAAATAATCCAAGAAGCGCCTAAAAGGAGGCGAAGGAAGAATCTAACAGATTGAACCAATGATAATCAAACATTTATTAACATATAATTAAATACTTAATAACATGGATCCGTGTAACATATATTCTGGAAATACAATTAAAAACAATATAAAAATATATAAAAACAATTGGCAGTTGTGACAATTGGACCCTAACAAAAATCCATAATGAATGTTACTGTGAAATATCGCCAATTACAGAGATGAACAAATTAGAGTCAGATGAGATGATCTCTAAATGATGATAGTGATTCCAATGAGTGTGTGATATAATCCCCTTTTAGTGAAAAAAGATATTGGAAAATCCAGTGAAAAAATCCAGTGAAAAAATGAGTATAAAACAAAAAACATAATTTATGCTTACCTGATAAATTTATTTCTCTTGTAGTGTATCCAGTCCATGGATCATCCATTACTTGTGGGATATTCTCCTTCCCAACAGGAAGTTGCAAGAGGATCACCCACAGCAGAGCTGCTATATAGCTCCTCCCCTCACTGCCATATCCAGTCATTCGACCGAAACAAGCCGAGAAAGGAGAAACCATAGGGTGCAGTGGTGACTGTAGTTTAATTACAATTTAGACCTGCCTTAAAAGGACTGGGTGGGCCGTGGACTGGATACACTACAAGAGAAATAAATTTATCAGGTAAGCATAAATTATGTTTTCTCTTGTTAAGTGTATCCAGTCCACGGATCATCCAATACTTGTGGGATACCAATACCAAAGCTAAAGTACACGGATGATGGGAGGGACAAGGCAGGAACTTAAATGGAAGGAACCACTGCCTGTGGAACCTTTCTCCCAAAAACAGCCTCCGAAGAAGCAAAAGTATCAAATTTGTAAAATTTTGAAAAGGTATGAAGCGAAGACCAAGTCGCAGCCTTGCAAATCTGTTCAACAGAAGCCTCATTTTTAAAGGCCCAGGTGGAAGCCACAGCTCTAGTAGAATGAGCTGTAATCCTTTCAGGGGGCTGCTGTCCAGCAGTCTCATAGGCTAAACGGATTATACTCCGAAGCCAAAAAGAAAGAGAGGTTGCCGTGGCCTTTTGACCTCTCCTCTGTCCAGAGTAAACAACAAACAGGCTAGATGTTTGATGAAAATCTTTAGTAGCTTGTAAGTAAAACTTCAAGGCAAGGACTACGTCTAGATTATGCAAAAGACGTTCCTTCTTTGAAGAAGGATTAGGACACAATGATGGAACAACAATCTCTTGATTGATATTCTTGTTAGAAACCACCTTGGGTAAAAACCCAGGTTTTGTACACAGAACTACTTTATCTGAATGAAAAATCAGATAAGGAGAATCACAATGTAAGGCAGATAACTCAGAGACTCTTCGAGCCGAGGAAATAGCCATCAGAAACAGAACTTTCCATGATAGAAGTTTGATATCAATAGAATGAAGGAGTTCAAACGGAACCCCTTGGAGAACTTTAAGAACCAAGTTTAAGCTCCATGGAGGAGCAACAGGTTTAAACACAGGCTTAATTCTAACTAAAGCCTGACAAAATGCCTGAACGTCTGGAACTTCTGCCAGACGCTTGTGTAAAAGAATAGACAGAGCAGAAATCTGTCCCTTTAAAGAACTAGCTGATAATCCTTTGTCCAAACCCTCTTGGAGGAAGGACAATATCCTAGGAATCCTAACCCTACTCCATGAGTAATTCTTGGATTCACACCAATGAAGATATTTACGCCATATCTTGTGGTAGATTTTCCTGGTGACAGGCTTTCGTGCATGTATTAAGGTATCAATGACTGACTCGGAGAAGCCACGCTTTGATAGGATCAAGCATTCAATCTCCATGCAGTCAGTCCACGGTGGAAAGGATGACATGTCCACCAGATCTGCATACCAGGTCCTGCGTGGCCACGCAGGCGCTATCAGAATCACAGATGCTCTCTCCTGTCTGATTTTGGCAATCAGTCGAGGGAGCAGAGGAAATGGTGTAAACACATAAGCCAGGTTGAAGAACCAAGGAGCTGCTAGAGCATCTATCAGCGTTGCTTCTGGGTCCCTGGACCTGGATCCGTAACAAGGAAGCTTGGCGTTCTGGCGAGACACCATGAGATCCAGTTCTGTTTTGCCCCAACGATGGACCAATTGAGCAAACACCTCTGGATGGAGTTCCCACTCCCCCGGATGAAAAGTCTGACGACTTAGAAAATCCACCTCCCAGTTCTCTATGCCCGGGATATGGATCGCTGATAGGTGGCAAGAGTGAGTCTCTGCCCAGCGAATTATCTTGGAGACTTCTGACATCGCTAGGGAACTCCTGGTTCCCCCTTGATGGTTGATGTAAGCCACAGTCGTGATGTTGTCCGACTGAAAACTGATGAACCTCAGTGTTGCTAACTGAGGCCAAGCTAGAAGAGCATTGAATATTGCTCTTAACTCCAGAATATTTATTGGGAGGAGTTTCTCCTCCTGAGTCCATGAACTCTGAGCCTTCAGGGAGTTCCAGACTGCACCCCAACCTAGAAGGCTGGCATCTGTTGTTACAATTGTCCAATCTGGTCTGCGAAAGGTCATACCCTTGGACAGATGGACCCGAGATAACCACCAGAGAAGAGAATCTCTGGTTTCCTGATCCAGATTTAGTAGAGGGGACAAATCTGTGTAATCCCCATTCCACTGACTGAGCATGCATAATTGCAGCGGTCTGAGATGCAGGCGCGCAAATGGCACTATGTCCATTGCCGCTACCATTAAGTACCATTACTTCCATGCACTGAGCCACCGTGGGGCGCGGAATGGAGTGAAGAACACAGCAAGCATTTAGAAGTTTTTATAACCTGGACTCCGTCAGGTAAATTTTCATTTCTACAGAATCTATAAGAGTCCCTAGGAAGGAAACCCTTGTGAGAGGAGATAGAGAACTCTTTTCTTCGTTCACTTTCCACCCATGTGACCTCAGAAATGCCAGAACTATCTCTGTATGAGACTTGGCAATTTGAAAGCTTGACGCTTGTATTAGGATGTCGTCTAGATAAGGAGCCACTGCTATGCCTCGTGGTCTTAGAACCGCCAGAAGTGAGCCCAGAACCTTTGTAAACATTCTTGGGGCTGTAGCCAACCTGAATGGAAGAGCTACAAATTGGTAATGCCTGTCTAGAAAGGCAAACCTCAGGAAACGATGATGATTCTTGTGAATCGGAATGTGAAGGTAGGCATCCTTTAAGTCCACTGTGGTCATGTACTGACCCTCTTGGATCATGGGTAAGATGGTTCGAATAGTTTCCATCTTGAATGATGGAACTCTGAGGAATTTGTTTAAGATCTTTAGATCCAAAATTGGTCTGAAGGTTCCCTCTTTTTTGGGAACCACAAACAGATTTGAATAAAAACCCTCTCCTTGTTCCGTCCGCGGAACTGGATGGATCACTCCCATTACTAGGAGATCTTGCACACAGCGTAGGAATGCCTCTTTCTTTATCTGGTTTGCAGATAATCTTGAAAGGTGAAATCTCCCTTGTGGAGGAGAAGCTTTGAAGTCCAGAAGATATCCCTGAGATATGATCTCCAACGCCCAGGGATCCTGAACATCTCTTGCCCACGCCTGGGCGAAGAGAGAAAGTCTGCCCCCTACTAGATCCATTGCCGGATAGGGGGCCGTTCCTTCATGCTGTCTTGGAGGCAGCAGCAGGCTTTCTGGCCTGCTTGCCCTTGTTCCAGGACTTGTTAGATTTCCAGGCCTGCTTGGATTGAGCAAACGTTCCCTCTTGTTTTGAAGCAGAGGAAGTTGATGCTGCACCTGCCTTGAAATTTCGAAAGGCACGAAAATTAGACTGTTTGGCCCTTGATTTGGCCCTGTCCTGAGGAAGGGTATGACCCTTACCTCCAGTAATGTCAGCAATAATTTCTTTCAAACCAGGCCCGAATAAGGTCTGCCCCTTGAAAGGAATGTTGAGTAATTTAGACTTTGAAGTCACGTCAGCTGACTAGGATTTAAGCCATAGCGCCTTACGCGCCTGGATGGCAAATCCGGAATTCTTAGCCGTTAGTTTAGTCAAATGAACAATGGCATCGGAAACAAATGAGTTAGCTAGCTTAAGTGTTCTAAGCTTGTCAATGATTTCAGTCAATGGAGCTGTATGGATGGCATCTTCCAGGGCCTCAAACCAGAACGCTGCCGCAGCAGTGACAGGCGCAATGCATGCAAGGGGCTGTAAAATAAAACCTTGTTGAATAAACATTTTCTTAAGGTAACCCTCTAATTTTTTATCCATTGGATCTGAAAAAGCACAACTGTCCTCAACCGGGATAGTGGTACGCTTTGCTAAAATAGAAACTGCTCCCTCCACCTTAGGGACCGTCTGCCATAAGTCCCGTGTAGTGGCGTCTATTGGAAACATTTTTCTAAATATAGGAGGGGGGAAAACGGCACACCGGGTCTATCCCACTCCTTACTAATAATTTCTGTAAATCTTTTAGGTATTGGAAAAACATCAGTACACACCGGCACTGCATAGTATTTATCCAGTCTACACAATTTCTCTGGCACTGCAATTGTGTCACAGTCATTCAGAGCAGCTAATACCTCCCCAAGCAATACACGGAGGTTCTCAAGCTTAAATTTAAAATTAGAAATCTCTGAATCAGGTTTCCCCGAGTCAGAGATGTCACCCACAGACTGAAGCTCTCCGTCCTCAGGTTCTGCATATTGTGACGCAGTATCAGACATGGCTCTTACAGCATCTACGCGCTCTGTATCTCGTCTAACCCCAGAGCTATCACGCTTGCCTCTTAATTCAGGCAACCTGGCTAATACCTCTGACAGGGTATTATTCATGATCACAGCCATGTCCTGCAAAGTAATCGCTATGGGCGTCCCTGATGTACTTGGCGCCATATTAGCGTGAGTCCCTTGAGCGGGAGGCAAGGGGTCCGACACGCGGGGAGAGTTAGTCGGCATAACTTCCCCCTCGACAGAACCCTCTGGTGACAATTCTTTTATAGATAAAGACTGATCTTTACTGTTTAAGGTGAAATCAATACATTTAGTACACATTCTCCTATGGGGCTCCACCATGGCTTTTAAACATAATGAACAAGTAGTTTTCTCTGTGTCAGACATGTTTGTACAGACTAGCATTGAGACTAGCAAGCTTGGAAAACACTTTAAACCAAGTTAACAAGCAATATAAAAAATGTTACTGCCCCTTTAAGAAAAACAAATTTTGACAAAATTTTAAATAACAGTGAAAAAAGGCAGTTATATTAACAAAATTTTTACAGTGTATGTAACAAGTTAGCAGAGCATTGCACCCACTTGCAAATGGATGATTAATCCCTTAATACAAAAAACGGAATAATAAATGACAAAAACGTTTTTAAAACCAGTCACAGCAACTGCCACAGCTCTACTGTGGCTGTTACCTTCCTCAAACACGACTTTTGAAGCCTTTTGAGCCCTTCAGAGATGTACTGTATCATGCAGAGGGAAGCTGAATGTCTCTGTCTGTAATTTTTGCTGCGCAAAAAAGCGCTAAAATAGGCCCTTCCCACTCATATTACAACAGTGGAAAGCCTCAGGAAACTGTTTCTAGGTAAAAATCAAGCCAGCCATGTGGAAAAAAACTAGGCCTCAATAAGTTTTATCACCAAGCATATATAAAAACGATTAAACATGCCAGCAAACGTTTTATATTGCACTTTTATAAGAGTATGTATCTCTGTTAATAAGCCTGATACCAGTCGCTATTAAATCACTGCATTTAGGCTTAACTTACATTAATCCGGTATCAGCAGCATTTTCTAGCAAATTCCATCCCTAGAAAAATGTTAACTGCACATACCTTATTGCAGGATAACCTGCACGCCATTCCCCCTCTGAAGTTACCTCACTCCTCAGAATATGTGAGAACGGCAGTGGATCTTAGTTACTTCTGCTAAGATCATAGAAACCGCAGGCAGATTCTTCTTCTAAATACTGCCTGAGATAAAATAGTACGCTCCGGTACCATTTAAAAATAACAAACTTTTGATTGAAGAAAGAAACTAACTATAATACACCACTCTCCTCTTACTACCTCCATCTTTGTTGAGAGTTGCAAGAGAATAACTGGATATGGCAGTGAGGGGAGGAGCTATATAGCAGCTCTGCTGTGGGTAATCCTCTTGCAACTTCCTGTTGGGAAGGAGAATATCCCACAAATAATGGATGATCCGTGGACTGGATACACTTAACAAGAGAAATAGGATTAACAAATGCTTAATTAATCCTGTGAAAAAGTATATTTTAGGGATCCCAAAAATGTAAAAATATAAAAAATCGATACCAAAAATGTGAAAATGTGAAAAAAATGAATAATGTTAAAACCAAAAATATAAGTGCAATCAAATAGTTGGTGTGAATGGTATGATGGGGTTTAGAATGTATATAATCCAAGTTTATAGTGTCTAACTGAATATCAGTGAATGATCCTCCTTGTGAATGTATCCGTGTAAGTGATGATGGTATTTCTTTTTAGTTGGATAACTGTGATTTTTCTTTCAGTATTGCCTTTAGTGATTCCTGTAGGTTAAAAAAGTGACATAGTGCAATAACGTTTCAAAATATAAATAATGTTGAAATAATGCTCACCAAATTGTCAACGCGTTTCAGCCTCTTTAACAGGCCTTTCTCAAGACTATCTTAAGGTGAGTAATGGTGGCTCTATTTATGTTTATCATACACCAATAGATTATCTTAGTTTTGGTGCCAAAACCTCCTGACCCGGAGGTTTTCTTTATGTTTCACTTCCGTTTTGGAAGTTATTATGTTCCCATATAATATTATTTGTTAATACCCTTTATAGTAGTGTTGGAGCTGTGCTTTTGATAATAATCTATTAGTAAACAGGTAAGTTATCCTGTTGAACTAATGTGGAATACATTAGTAGTTGTTCAGACGATCGCTCCGTTTCTACGCACGTGAGCGTCGGACCGGAAGTGACGTAATGTTTGTTTACTTCCGGTTTCGATAGGCTAGTTTGTATACTTCCGGTTCGTTACCTTATTTCTATCTAATAGCGGTTATGCTAAATAGCGGTAAATGGCATGTGTGAATCATTGGGGACATAATGGGGTACATAGTCCCAAAAGGTGATACATAAAGGAATGTGTCTACTCAAATGAGTGTAACCACTTTGTATGAAAATTGTACTGTAATTGTACTTTAGTTAGTAATAAAGTTCATGTACAAATCCATATTAAAACCATATTGATAATGAGATGAACAATAATAATGATAACTGGTAAAATACATAAATTAGATAAAAATACATAAATTGGATATAAACCGTTATTATTCCTTTAGCGGAGCAGTAAAAATCCTTACAAAATTCATAAAATAAAATAAAATAAATTAAAACAAAATAAATTTGAATAAAAATGGGATCTTAAAACCCATTAGTACATATATATTGCACTCAGGTGGCCTATAAACACCAATTAAAATGAGATATCTTAGATTAGAACAGTAACAGGATAAAAACAGACCTTAAATAGAATAAAAATAGGATCTTAAAAACTTATTAATACATATATACTGCACTCAAGGGGCCTATTGGTACCAATTAATGAGATAATTAAATTAAAACAGTGTTAAAAACAAAACTCAATTAGACAGATGTGTAGTTTGTGAAATAACACTTGGCTAAAATAAGCTAGTATGAAAATACATGCAGACTGGCTAAGTGTCACCTAATGTTTGAGTATCAGTGGTTTTTGTTACTTAATAGATGCAAGAGATCCTCTCTATTGTTCAAACCCCTAGGATATAGACAGTCAATGTTAAAAATCCATTTGGATTCAGCAGTCAATAAGCTTCTCTCATAGTCACCGCCCCTCCAGTTAGGTGTCACTATTTGTATGCCTATATAGTTAAAATCTTTGTGGCTTGCTCGATGGTGGTTGGTGAAGTGTCTGTAGAGTGCTGTCTCAGTGCTTTCGTGTTCAATCTTTAGTAGATGTTCTCTAATACGATCTTTAAGGGTTCTGGACATTTGTCCTATGTATTGAGGTCCACAGCTGCACCATATCAAATAGAAAACTCCTCTGTTACTGCACCTTATAAGATCATTAATCTTATATCTGACCTTCGAGTTGAAAGAGGTGAATTCTTTAGTCTTAACACCTCTTTTACAGGCTTTACAATTCAGACACGGGAAGAACCCTTTAACCCCTTAATGACCGAGGACGTGCAGGGTACGTCCTCAAAAAAAAGGCAGTTAATGCCTGAGAACGTACCCTGCACGTCCTCGGTTTGGAAAGCAGCTGGAAGCGATCCTGCTCGCTTCCAGCTGCTTTCCGGTTATTGCAGTGATGCCTCGATATCGAGGCATCCTGCAATAACCATTTGTAGCCATCCGGTGCAGAGAGAGCCACTCTGTGGCCCTCTCTGCACCGGACATTAACGGCTACCTTCGTTGGTGGGTGGGAGCCGGTGTGGGAGGTGGGTGGCGGCCATCGATGGCCTTTGTGATGCGGAGGGGGGCGGGATCGGGGGCGGGGACGACAGGGGGGACGCGCATGGACGCGCGCGCGTGCACGGGGAGGCCGGGCGGGCGCGTGCACGGGGAGGGAGCGGGTGGGAACCACTAAGCTACAGAAAATGTTTTTCTTAGAAGTGGGGATCAAAGGGGTTAATATGTTTTTTTTAGTGATCGGTTTGGCTGGTGGGGTATTGGACTGTGGGGGGGAAGCTACACTACAGAAACAAATAGTAAAACATAAAAAAAACAACATTTTTATTTGCAAACTGGGTACTGGCAGACAGCTGCCAGTACCCAAGATGGCCCCAATAAGGCAGAGGGGGAGGGTTAGGGAGCTATTTTGGGGGGATCAGGGAGGTTGGGGGCTAAGGGGGGACCCTACATAGCAGCATATGTAAATATGCTTAAAAAAAATATATATTTTTTTTTTATACCTTTTATTTTAGTACTGGCAGACTTTCTGCCAGTACTTAAGATGGCGGGGACAATTGTGGGGTGGGGGAGGGAAGAGTGCTGTTTGGGAGGGATCAGGGGGTGGGATGTGTCAGGTGGGAGTCTGATCTCTACACTAAAGCTAAAATTAACCCTGCAAGCTCCCTACAAACTACCTAATTAACCCCTTCACTGCTGGCCATAATACACATGTGATGCGCAGCAGCATTTAGCGGCCTTATAATTACCAAAAAGCAACTCCAAAGCCATATATGTCTGCTATTTATGAACAAAGGGGATCCCAGAGAAGCATTTAAAACCATTTGTGCCATAATTGCACAAGCTGTTTGTAAATAATTTTAGTGAAAAACCTAAAGTTTGAAAAAGTGAACAATTTTTTTTTATTTGATTGCTTTTGGCGGTGAAATGGTGGCATGAAATATACCAAAATGGGCCTAGATCAATACTTGGGGTTGTCTACTACACTACACTAGAGCTAAAATTAACCCTAGAAGCTCCCTACATGCTCCCTAATTAACCCATTCACTGCTGGGCATAATACACGGTTGGTGCGCAGTGGCATTTAGCAGCCTTCTAATTACCAAAAAGCAAAGCCAAAGCCATATATGTCTGCTATTTATGAACAAAGGGGATCCCAGAGAAGCATTTACAACCATTTATTCCATAATTTCATGAGTTGTTTGTAAATAATTTCAGTGAGAAACCTAAAGTTTGTGAAAAAATTTGTGAAAAAGTAAAATAATTTTTTTATTTGATCGCATTCGGCGGTGAAATGGTGCCATGAAATATACCAAAATGGGCCTAGATCAATACTTTGGGATGTCTTCTAAAAAAAAATATATACATGTCAATGGATATTCAGAGATTCCTGAAAGATATTAGTGTCCCAATGTAACTAGCGCTAATTTTGAAAAAAAGTGGTTTGGAAATGGCAAAGTGCTACTTGTACTTATAGCCCTATAACTTGCAAAAAAAGTAAAGAACATGTAAACATTGGGTATTTCTAAACTCAGGACAAAATTTAGAAACTATTTAGCATGGGTGTTTTTTGGTGGTTGTAGATGTGTAACAGATTTTGGGGGTCAAAGTTAGAAAAAGTGTGTTTTTTTCCATTTTTTCCTCATATTTTATAATATTTTTTATAGTAAATTATAAGATATGATGAAAATAATGGTATATTTTGAAAGTCCATTTAATGGCGAGAAAAACGGTATATAATATGTGTGGGTACAGTAAACGAGTAAGAGGAAAATTACAGCTAAACGCAAACACCACAAAAATGTAAAAATAGCCTTGGTCCCAAACGGACAGAAAATGGAAAAGTGCTGTGGTCATTAAGGGGTTAATTTCTTTGCCAAATACATCTCTTGTTCTGTTGGGTATTCTCTTGGGTATACTGGGGGACAGTTTATTCTTAAGGTTGTCAGTCTTCCTATATATGAAGACAGGTCGAGTTGTCAATTTTTCCCCTATTACTTCATTGTTTTTTAAGAGTGACCAATGCTTCTCTATGATTCTCTCCACAATATGTCTGTTTTCACTATACTCTGTTATAAATGGAATAGTAAGTGGGTTATCCTCGGAATAGTTGATCACTTTTTTAGGTTTGTATACCAAGAGATCCTTCCGATCTCTCTTCCTGACCTCTTCCATAGTTTGGATTAGGGATTCTTCTTCATAACCCCTTTCTAAAAAAATTTCTTTAAGAATGTCAGCTTTTTCTTCCCACTTGATGGAGTTGGAGCAGTTTTTCTTCAATCTTAAAAATTGTCCTTTTGGTATATTCGTCTTCCATCTATTGAGGTGACTGCTTTCTCTATGAACATAATTGTTACAGTCCACTTCCTTAAAGAAAGTGGACGTCTCCAGTTTACCCTCAATGATATCAATTTTTAGATCCAAAAAGTTGATTGTTTTATTGCTCATCTCATTTGTAAATTTAAGGTTACAGGTATTGTCGTTCATGACTTTCAAGGTATGTTCCAAATCTTCTATAGAACCCTTCCATATCATAATAATATCATCTATATACCTGTTATAGAGGACCAGGTCCGCGCTAGCTGGGCATGACTCCCAAAAAATGAGTTCCCAGTAGCCCATATACAAATTAGCATAGCTAGGCGCGAACCTGGTCCCCATTGCTGTGCCGCATATTTGCTTAAAAAAGACCCCATTATTGCTAAAATAATTGTGGGATAATGATAAATTCTCTCTGTAATTCAGGTAGATTGGGGTCTTTCCTCAGAAAGAAATCCACTGCCTCTATACCACGTGTGGTATGCTGGTATAGAGGGACATGACATCACATGTGACGAGTGTGTAATTCTCTCCCCATTGTATATTCTCCAATGTGTTTAGAACCTGGGTAGAATCCCTCAGATATGACGGTAATTGGGTGACGCATTTCTGAAGCAATCTGTCTATATACTCAGACAGATTGCTAGACAGGCCCCCTATCCCTGATATTATCGGCTGACTGGGGGGTTTATCAAGGGATTTATGGACTTTGGGGAGGTAATATAGAACTGGAGTTATAGGATGTTTAATATTTATGTATTTGAACTCTTTCTCGTTTAAAATCCCAATCCTTTTAGCCTCTCCCAACATCTCTTCTAATTCTTTTTTAAAAATCTCAACTGGATTTTTTCTTAATACTTCATACGTCTGTCGATCCGATAAGATCCTGTTACATTCATGTTCGTAATCTATCTTGTTCAAGCCCACGATGACCCCGCCTTTGTCCGCTGGTTTAATAACCAAGTCATGATTCTTTTTGAGGGTCTTTATAGTATTAATTTGTTCTTTTGAAAGGTTGTATTTATGTCTGTTCAATTTTTTATGATTAATATCCCTGATCTCGTTACAGATCATAGTGTCGAATGTGTCTATGGCATTACCTTTACTTGCTACTGGGTAAAAGTTCGATCTGGGGTTTAAATCTGTATGCAGGTAGGTGTTTTCATTGGTAGATTGAGTACATGAATAGATATTATTATGACGAGTAGTTTGTATTTCCAATGGAGTTTTCATGAAGTGTCTTTTAAGTGTCAGTTTCCTGACAAATTCTTTGGCGTTTATGAAGGTGTTAAATTTGTTCAATCCCTTTGATGGGGTGAACGACAGTCCATAGCTTAACACAGATGATTCTTTCTCTGTGAGTTCCTTTGAGCTTAAATTGAATATACCTGTAGTAGAAGGTTTGGCATCTGATGGGGAGAAAGATGGTTTCTCCTTATTCAATCTTCTTCCTCCTCTCTTGCCCCTGTGCGTCTTCTTTTGTCTGTTGGAGTTTGAAAGTCCTCTGGATTTGGGTTCTTTCTCTTCATAGATCCTCTTTCTAGTTCTTTGGGTGTTTTCTGAGGCATCCCTAAAAAAGAATGCCCTGCTGTTGATGCTTGGTGTTCTTCATTCAGGCCTATATTCGGTACTTTCTTATTTGATTGTCTTTCTCCTTGTTTTATTTGGGAATTCGTCCCATGTGCCTTTGTGTCTGATCGTGGTTCTGGGTAGTTAGATCTGGCAGGCTCATAATTATCACTATAGTGATGGTTATGCCAGTGTTCACCTCTATTGTATGACTGTGGGTGTCTCTGATTGGGATGTCTTGGGTATCCCCTTTGTCCCCAAAACGTATCTGGGTTTTCTCTGTTACTACCATTTGGTCTCCTATATTGTCTCTGGTAGTAATTTGGATATGGGTATTCTCGTCTCCTGTTGTCATATCTATATGGGGAGGGGATGTGTCCTCGATTATTATCTCTTGTAAAGAAATCACCATTATGGAATGAGTTAAAATCTTGTCTCTTGTTGTATTGGTGACTAAAGTCTGGAGTCTGAAACCAATGAGGTCTATTGTCACCCCCCCAAACCCCTTACATGTCTATGTTGATGAAATGGTGTTCTAGGGGTTCTATTGTCCTCTCTATTATAAGGATCATGGTTCCATCTGTCATTTCTGGGTGTATGTACCAGGTTCCAGGGTCTATAATTGTATGTTTGTATGTTTCTAGCATTTGTCTCATGGTATCTCCTATCCTCTTTTCTGGATGGTATCCTGGATCTTGGCCCTCTCCCCTTATTAGTCACTTCCACCCATTCACCCTCATTGTCAGTCTCTTTATGTACATTTTCATTAGTGTGAGTGTTATTGTCATTTGTTGGTTGTTCATTTGCCTGATTCTTGATTAACTTAATAAGTTCTAACTCCCTATTCAATTTCTTGGACTTTTTATTAGTTATGTCTTCTCTTATTTTGGTCACCTTCTTAGTCAGGTTTTCTTTTCTATCTAGGAAGTCCTTAGATTCTATTATGCATACATCTGGGCCAATGAGATTGTCCTCAGTGCTCTTAATTTCAATGTCTACCTTACTCAAAATGGATTCTCTATAATCTATAATGGTCTGCATCAATTTCCTAGAGGTCTCTATTAGAGCCTCTGACCATTGGTCAGAAATTCTGGGTCCTCTGATTGAAATGCGCAGTCTTTTCTAATCACTAACCCTTTCGAGATAATGTTGAGTTCAAGATACTTTTTTAAAAAAGAAATTTCTGCTTTAGATTTGACTTCTTGTATGAGTAATTTCTCTAAAGTTTTAAAAATAGTGGCAAGATCTAAATTCCCAATGGTACTCTTTTCTGCATAAATATTGGAATGGTGGATATCCAAAGTGATATCTTGCCTAATGGACTTTGTCACGTCCATAATTTATGTAGACACAGTAAATAAAATCAACTGTAGATGAAATATAACTTCCAAAATATAAAATAGTATATCTTCCTCTGACACTGCTTCCATTGCTGGTCTAATGCACGGCGGTCTCCACTTTAGCCACACACCTAGGCCAGGTGAGAGACATGGTGGTGTTGTTGGAATCTTACTATACCCCTCCTGCTCCTATCAGCACCTCCATCCTCATCCATCTATCTCCTTCTCCTCCTTTGAAGTCCACTGCATCTGCATTTTCTCCCCCCTCTCCCTCAAGATGGTAGTTATCTATCGCCCCCCTAGACCAACCTCCCAATTCCTCGACAACTTTTCTGCCTGGATTTCTCACTTTCTCTCTACAAATACACCTGCTCTAATTCTAGGGGACTTCAACATCCCCATTGATAACCCATCTGCCCCTGCTGCCTCTAAACTTCTCTCACTCACAAACTACTTTAGTCTCTCACAATCCACCCTATTCCCTACTCACCGTGACGGAAACTCTCTTGATCTGGTATTCTCCTACCTCTGCTCCCCTTCTAATGTCACCTGTCACCCATTTCCCATCTCAGACCACATCTGCTCACATATAATCTTTATGTACATGCTAAACCTATTTCTACCCCCATCTCCGTACCTGTAGAAATCTGTACACTGTGGATCCTCTCCTACTTTCTAACCTTATTCCCCACACTTCCACGGTATCCTACCCTGACCTTGCTACAAGCCACTATAACAATACTCTCTCTCTGCACTCGACACCCTTGCTCCTCCACAAATACGCAAAACCCCATGTCGTCAGCTCCAGCTCTGGCAAACACGCTATCTTCAAAAATGCTCCCATGCTGCTGAACATGCTTGGAGGAAATCCCGCTCTGAACCCGATTTCAAACACTTTAAGTTCATTCTTTATCCTTACTCCTCTGCCCTTCACTTAGCCAAGCAAAACTACTTCTCTTCTCTCATATCTTCTCACTCCTCAAACCCTAAACATCTCTTCTCCACTTTCTACACTCTCCTCTATCCACCTGCACCACCCCCTTCATCTGACTTTAGTGCTCAAGACTTGGCATACTACTTTTTCAACAAAACACTTACCATCTGAAGTAACATCCCACCACAAGACTGCAACCTTCCATCTCTGACCCCGGTCACCCCCTCCAACACTCTCAGTACCTTCCCCCTTAACCACTGAGAATGAAGTGAGTTCCCTAATATCTTCCTCACACCTCACTACCTGCCCACTTGACCCTACCCCATTCACATCTAATACCTTCTCTGTCCTCTACTCTCACCCCATCTCTTACTCACATATTCAACCGATCCCTTACTACTGGTTAATTTCCATCATCCTTCAAACATGCAAAAGTCACCCCATCTTCAAAAAACCCTCCCTTAACCCCAATTCTCCTGAAAACTACCGCCCCATATCACTACTTCTGCTAGCTTTTAAAGTCCTGGAAAAACTCGTTTTTCGATTGCCTAACACACTTTCTATCCTCCAACTCATTGCTTGACCCCCTGCAATCTGGCTTCTGTCCCCAACACTCAACTGAGACTGCCCTCACCAAAGTTACTAACTATCTTCTTTCTGTTAAAATTATGGCCACTATTCTATACTTATCTTACTTGACTTGTCTGCTGCTTTTGACATTGTTGACATCCCCTCCTCCTACGGACTCTCAGCTCCCTTGGGCTCTGTGACATTTCCCTCTCCTCGATCCACTCTTAAATCTCTAATAGGTCCTTTTCTGTCTCATTTGCTGGCGACTCCTCCTCTCCATTGCCTCTGTCTGTTGGAGTACCTCAAGACTCTGTTCTAGGCCCTCTACTCTTCTCTATTTATACTTCCTCACTGTGTAAACTTATCAGCAGCTATGGCTTTAACTATCACCTCTATGCTGATGATACTCAGATCTACCTATCCACCCTTGCACTCTCTCCTTCTGTCCTTTCCCACATCAGCGACTGCTTATCTGGCATTTCTTCCTGGATGGCCTCTCACCACCTAAAAATCAACATGTTCAAGACTGAGCTTCTTCTAATCCCCCCAACTAATTCTACTCCAGTTTCTAACTTTACTATCACTGTTGGTAACACCACTATCTCCCCATCACCCCAAGTCCGCTGCCTAGGAGTTACATTTAACTCCAATCTGTCCTTCATACCACATATCCAATCGCTCTCTTCATCCTGTTGCAACCACCTACGCAATATCTCCAAAATTGATCCTTTTCTGAGTGCTGAAACTACTAAACAGCTAATCCATTCCCTAGTAATTTTCCGGCTTGACTACTGTAACAACCTACTAACTGGCCTTCCTCTCTCCTGCCTCTCCTCCCTTCAATACATCCTAAATGCCTCTGCTAGGCTAATCCACCTCTCCCGACGCTCTGTATCCGCTGCACTCCTCTGTGAGTCCCTTCACTGGCTCCCCATTCACAGCAGAATTAAATTCAAAATTCTCACTCTGACCTAAAAAGCCCTTACCAATGCAGCCCTCCCATACCTGTCCTCACTCATCAACAAATATACTCCAGCCCGTCCCCTAAGATCCAACAACGATCTACTCCTTGCCTCTTCTACCATCACCTCCTCTCATGCTAGACTACAGGACTTCTCTCGTGCGGCACCAACCCTCTGGAATGCACTTCCTTGAGCGGTCAAACTTTCCCCCAACCTCTCCTCCTTTAAACGCTCCCTAAAGACCTTCTTGTTCAGGGAAGCCTATCACCAAATCAGTAACTAATTAATTTCCACTTGCCTAATAGTTGCCCTCATCTAACTCCACACTAACATCAATCCTACCTTTGAAGTCCCGACCTCCTGTTTCTCTCTCCTACCCATTTAGATTGTAAGTTTCCATGGGAACAGGGCTCCAAAATCCCCCTGTATTTGTTTGTTAAATTTTGTCTGGTGTCTCATATTGTACTGTCCTTTTTATCTCTGTTACCTATGGACAGCGCTGCGGAATATGTTTGCGCTTTATAAATTAATAATAATAATACTTATAATAATGATACATTTTAATACAGTTTAAAATGAATTTACTGCAATATTTATTATTTATCGCTTCAGTTTGTGCTTTTTATTCTTCCTCCTCAAGAGTTTGAAATGGAAATTGAAAAATACTGCTGTTTAGACTTAAACTGTCTCTTTAAGTAACATGCCATTTACTAGATTTTCAAATTAATTGTTTAACCAATTGAAAAAGCTCATTTATTTCTTCAACACCTGATGAAGGGGCAAGACCCAGAGTAGTGGTATATTGTTTGAGTAGTCTGGCCAGACCAGTAGGTTGCGACTTGCTGTTTACTCATTTTTATTAATATATATTTTTATTTTGTATGCACTTGTTTTTATTATTGTGTAACATTATAACATTATGAACAGTTCCTATGTACTGTATTGATAGTAGATATCACTATACTGCCAGTAGGCATTGATGTATTAAGATACAATTCACTTGCAATATATTCTCAAGTGTTAAAATTGCTACTAAAGCTGTGATTGTTCACTCTGTATAGAGGTTGCAACTATGTTTGCATATTTTGCATACTGTGTTTTATATATTTGAAATAAACATTAGTATCAACACTACAAGGTTATTTTGCACAATTATTTGCAGTGCTCTTACCACTTGTTATTTATTTTTTGTTTATTTTTTATAACAGCTGCTTATACATACAAATTATACACATTTATACACAATTTTTGTATATAGTATCAGTGGCGCTCTCCAAATTTTTTATATTGATTTATTTCTGGAACTACCTACAATTAAAGGAGATCAGTTAAACAAATTCTTCAGGTTTTTCAAGGAGTGCAGTCCTGGTCTGCCATTAATTTGCAAAACCCTGTATCCTTGCTGAAAATATATACTTTTAATAGTTTTAAATATTTGTTGAATGCCGATACATATTATGCAAATATAAAAGATTGGCTTCAATACACTTTAAGTGATACTTTTCACAGTGACTGAAAAACGGAACTCTGGCTTTCCTTTTTTTTTTTTTCATTTTAGTGCTAAATATAACAATATATATACACATATATATATATATATATATATATATATATATATATATATATATATATATATATATATATATAAATCATGGAAATTATAAAATGATGTAATAAAATCAAATAAATAATATACTAAGCGTTTTCTAAAATATTGCAATAAAAAAAAATATGATTTCAGAACAGGACTAGGTAAATTCTGATCTAGCAGTACTGGCTTACACAAGGTTCCAAAAATTCATAAAAACATTTTGTTCTGCCTGATAATTTTTTTGCCAATCGTTGAAGCTGTAAAACTTGGAAAAGAGGAGTCTCTCAGGAACTTGTCCCTGCTTTCCTTTCAGACAAGCTGGCTGCAACATCACTGTCATCAGGAGACTTAACTTGGTACACTGTGCTTTGGCAAATCATTTCCACATGTGTGAAAAACTGCAGAATCCTGTTGACAGAGTTAAAACTCCTCCCCCAGCATGACACAAATCTCTTGAACTGCGCTGTATACAACATTAGTTCACATCAAAGAGCTGTGGATGATGAATTATGAAGCCACAGTGTAGGATCTCTGTCATATTGTTTTAATGAGTTTTCAGATTTTTCATGCAAGAGGAAATTGAACCAGGAAGTCATTATCAAGAAAGACAGAAAGATAGCTTGTTACATCAGCTCCATATGAGAAGATATGAAGGATCTGACATTTATATTCCAGTAGATTCTTTCATTTAAGTTTTCAGCTTATCATTAACAAAAAACCATTTGCATACAAGAGAGAATTTACAAGGGACATACTGAGAAGCTCAGCTAGTTCCTAAACTATAACGATAACTGAATACTCATAAAAAAAAGCAAGCAAACTTTGCTTCTGACCACAATTATGTGCAAATAGTGAAATAATAAAATATCTTATAGAATACTTTATTATGATAAAATGCTAATAAATTAAAATGGTGTATTAAATAATCTGTATTATTTATGTTTTTACTGTCAACTTAATTTAAAGTGATGGTAAATCCTGGCATTTTTTACACGCCAGGACTTACCAGTGCTATAAGTCATGAAGTATAAAAAAATGTCATGGTGAAAGTGCCTTTATTAGCCTGCACGTTTATACTGAGCTGAGCTCCTCCTTCCGACCACAGCAAAACGCTATATTCCAAATAAGCTGATGTTTCCTCCTCTAAGCCAATAGCCTGCTAGCCATACATTAAAAGGCAGATCAGCTACCACTGCTATTGGCTAAGAGGTGGACATGTCACCATATTGAAAAAATAGCATTTTCCCGTGGACGGCCGGAGTTCCTCAGCTCAGCATAAATGGGCAGGTTAATAAAGATACTTTCAGCATGAAGTTTTTTAAACTTCATGACTGAAAGTTCCTTTTATTTACAGCACTGGTAAATCTTAGTGTTTTAAAAACACTAGGATTTCCCATCACTTTGTGGGAGAAAAAAAATTATGAGATTAAAACTCTCCATTTCATAAAAGTAAGAGACTCAATTATTATTTTATAGCCAAATAGCGCATCTATGCACGAATCCCGACTTGCTTTCCCCCCAGAAGAATTCTGCATACATGTTTACCAATGCACCACAAAACTATGGGTGAGATAGGCAAATGAGATACACATCTTATGGTTTTTGCAAATTGCATATACAATACTTTTTTTGTGGCTCTTTAATTATTATTTTTTTCTTTTGGCAAACTTTCTACCATAAAATAGACATTCAAAATACCCTCTCCTGTATTCACTGTAGGATAACTTAATTAGAGCATAGTTACCTAATACTCACTGTATAAGAGAGAAATTAACTCTTTTTTTTTAGCATTTTATTGTAATTTATGTGTCTTTCCTTCACAACCAGAGCCCTGCATAGCAAGATAAACAGCTTTAAAGCTAAAAATCACCTTTCTAAATGCTTAGATTATCTCATCAGACCAGAGAGCTTTACAAATGTATGTTTGTAACAACAATATGTATATTCGTTTAGTTTTCACTAAATGAATATCCAAACAAATGCACAAACTAATTTAAAGAAAATGAATATATACAAAATAAATTTGTTTGTATATATTAATTTCCTTTAAATTAGCTTTAAAAGGTAAAACACCTATAATATGCTGGGGAGCCGCGCAAATCCCAAGCCTTCTTCACAGAGCCCAGGGCCACGGAAAAAGAGACTTATTGCTCATGAGGTTGCAGAGAGATCAAGTTGTAAAGGTAAAACCTTGTCCGAAATTTATTGAGCCTCATCTATCTTTTAAGGTATAAAACTTATTGTTAAAGTGAATGTCAACTTTCATGAATCAGTGCCCGTTTTTTAAAACATTTTTTAAAAACAGGGGCACTTTCATTCATGAAAGTTTACATTGCACCTGATTTTACAAATGCTTACCTTCATCTCCTGAAATACCGGATCACCCCGCCTGCTTCTTCCTGCTGTACTAACATAGCAATGACAAAACCGTCTTCCTCCAATCACAGCGTGGCCTCACCAGATGAACGCTCCTGGGGGAAGCCATGATTGGAGAGAGACAGTTTCGCCATTGCTGACAAAGTACAGAGGACCTGCAGGCGTGGGATCGGCAATCCAGTGTTTCAGGAGAGGAATGAAAGTGACTCTGTTTCATGAAAGTTGACATTCACTTTAAGTGGTTAAACAATTGCAACCACAAGAACCTGTGTTTGAAATAGGTAAGTGTAGAATATTTATGTTCGTTTGAATGTTGTCTGCCAGAATAGAATGAGAGGCATCTTGAAAAGATCTCATGCAGAACGAGGCATTAATTGTTGTCTGACTATGATCTTTCCAAGGGGCATTATTGAGTTTTGTCTGTTACCTAACCCATGTGGAATTCTAAAAGATTCTATTGCCCCAGGGAAGTGTCTTGGTAAAGTCTCTATGAGCCTGATTCTGTAAAGTTATCTTGGCTTGTGAGATTGTTTAGGAAATCTCTACAGTATTATGAAGCCCTGGTTCTAATTCTATAAAAGCAGTTTTAATCTCGCAAAGGGGTGTTCCCTACTTTTAAGTATGTGACGGAGATGAATACATTTCAATAGGACTCAGAATAAATCTGAATTTAAAAATAAAAATCAAAACAAAAATAACTTATTGATATAAAATTATCAGGAAAAAGATTGTATTGTTTAATCACATTCAAAATTGTAAAAATAATTTTTATTCAAAACTAGTATTTTATGGAAAAATTTGTATTGAAATTGTGCAGGATAGAAACAATTTAGGGTTAGAGTACAAGTGACATGCAAACTGTAGCGTGCAAGTGATATGGGGTACTTCTCGTTTTTTGCGCCTGATGGAAATATTGCATGTATTATGAGGGCAATCAAATTTAACACACAATGGGTTAGCGCGACATCAGAGCTCTGGTTAACTGTTACGTGTGACAAAAAAGTTGCACAAAACACATAAAAAATACATATACGTATAAGTTATTGTTGCGCAAAAAGCCTCTGTCTATCAAAGTTAAAGTGCGAATGGGAGCGCAAAATTGTGCTCCAAACATAATTTAGCCCTTAAGGTGTACAGTAGAAAACCATAATAAAACTACACTGCTCATGTAAAAAACGCTGTAAAATTCATATTTCTTTAATATGAGATTAAAAGAGTATTTTTTTCCTTATTGTAAAATTATTTGTTTCTCCACCACTGCTAATGGGCTGGACAGGATATAGCTGAGGTTTTTTCCACTAGGTCCATAGACTATTTCCCCGGCAGTTTCGCTGTTTTTTCTCACATACTAAAAGATGGCAATATTGTGTCAAAATATGCAAAACGCTTATATAACAAAACATGCATACAAAATAACGGCCATTGTAAGATGCTACACACTAAAAGCAGAATAATCTGATTTGTATTTTCTGCAGGATTTAATTTTTAAGTGCTCCCCCTGCACCCTGCTGACTTTGCTCTCCCCAATTTAGTTTCCCTTTCCAACAAGCTCCATTACTTTCTATGTGAGACATCTCGCCACTCGCAGGGACAGACGCCTTTTTGCAATAGAATTCAAAGAATCCAGACCCTGCAAGTGGCGTTTTAAGTTACTGTGTTACAGATTTTTTTTTCAGCAATATTTTAGTTTCACTAATGAGTTTTTATTTTTATTCATTTTCAGTTTTTTTTATATTTATTTGAAAAACAAATCTATATTGTTTTTAAATTTGAAAAAATAAAAAAAAGATTTGGGCAGAGCATAGGAATGTGAACACAGAGCAGGTACTCACATTTTAATACAGTTGCTATAATTCTTGAGGGAAGAGGTTAATGCATCATTTATGAATAATGCATTTGTGGTCCACTAGGTGATTCATAAAGATTTGCATTACAAAATAACCCAAAAGATGCTGAAGATTATTCAGTTTAAAATCTGTTTCCAATTAGTCAAAGATGAATTTACTATATGAGGATATAAAAAGATACATAATAATAATTAATTTCTATAAGCTATGAAACATTATTAAAATGTATCCGTACAGTTATACTAAAATACAATGTGTTCTACAGTTGCAAAGATATTATTTAAAGTGAATGTAAATTATTCAAAATAATAAAAATTAAACCTAATCTAATGCCCCTATAAAAGCAAAAAAGCCACCCCAAAATAAAAACACCCCCTAATCTAACAATAAACTACCAATAGCCCTTAAAAGGGCCTTTTGTAGGACATTGCTCTGAAGCAACAAAATGACAAAGTATCCCCTAACAGTAAAACCCTCCACCCAACAATCCCCTTAAAATAAAAAAAACCTAACTCTAAAAAACCTAAGCTACCCATTGCCTCTAAAGGGGCATTTGTATGGGCATTGCCCTTAAAAGGTCAATCAGCTCTTTAGAGCCCATTAAAATAAAAAAAACTTCCTTATCTAAATAAAAACCCCACCCCAAAACAATAAAAAAAACATAACTATAAAAAGGGGCATTTGTATGAGTATTGCACTTAAAAGGGCAACCAGCTCTTTAGTGTCCATTAAAATAAAAAAATCCCTGATCCAAAAGAAAAAACACCTAAAAAAAACAAAAAAAACACTAACCCCAAAAAATGTACTCACCATTCCTGAAGTCCGGTGATGAAGGTCTTCATCCATGCTGCTCCATCTTCATCTATCGCGGGACCATCTTCTATCTTCTTCCCGGAAGTGTGGAGTGGTCTACCCCGATGGGTGGATCCGGAGCAGTGGTCGTCTTCAGCGGCGGCGGTCCTCAACGGCGTGGAGGCTCCTCTTGATGCAATCTCCTCCGCACATTGAAGATTGAATGCAAGAAAATGGTCCTCACGATAGATGAAGATGGAGCCACATAGATGAAGACCTTCATCGCCGGACTTCAGGATCGGTGAGTACATTTTTGCGGGGTTAGTGTTTTTTTGTTTTTTATAGGTGTTTTTTTATCTTTTGGATCAGGGATTTTTTTATTTTAATGGACACTAAAGAGCTGGTTGCCCTTTTAAGTGGAATGCTCATACAAATGCCCCTTTTTACAGTTATGTTTTTTGTTTTGAGGGGTTGTTTGGGTAGGGGTTTTACTGTTAATGGGTACTTTGTAAATTTTGTTATGTGAAAGAGCTGATTGCTTCAGGACAATGCCCTACAAAAAGGCACTTTTAAGGGCTATTGGTAGTTTATTGTTAGATTAGGTGGTGTTTTTATTTTGGGGTGACTTTTTTGTTTTTATAGGGGTATTAGATTAGGTTTAATTTATTTCTATTTTAGATAATTTTGTTTATTATTTTTTGTAATCTTAGATTTTTTTTATTTTTTTGTAATTTTAGTGGGGGTTTTTTGTAATAAGTTTTTTTATTTTTTCGTAGTGTTAGGATTTTTTCATTTTGTAACTTAGGTTTTTTATTTTTCGTTTTTTAAAATAGTTATGTTAGGTTTATTTATAGTTCAAGCTTAGTTTTTTTTTTTATTTCACAGGTATGTTTTTTTTTTAATTTTATTTAAAGGGACAGTCTACCATAGAATTGTTATTGTTTTAAAAGATAGATAATCCCTTTATTACCCAGCACAGTTATATTAATATACTTTTTACCTCTGTGATTGCCTTGTATCTAGGAACCTTCTTCCAGCCCCCTGATCACATGACTGTGACTGTTTATTATCTATTGTCCTGAACACAGTGTTATCTATATGGCCCACGTGTACTTTCTGTCTCTTTGTGTTGAAAAGAGATTTAAAAAGCATTCGATTAGATTCAGCCCTCAAAGGCATAGGCCTAGATTTGGAGTTTGGCGTTAGCCGTGAAAACCAGCGTTAGAGGCTCCTAACGCTGGTTTTAGGCTAACTCCAGTATTTGGAGTCACTCAAAATAGGGTCTAACGCTCACTTTTCAGCCGAGACTTTTCCATACCGCAGATCCCCTTACGTCAATTGCGTATCCTATCTTTTCAATGGGATCTTTCTAACTCCGGTATTTAGAGTCGTGGCTGAAGTGAGCGTTAGACATCTAATGACAAAACTCCAGCCGCAGGAAAAAAGTCAGTAGTTAAGGTAGGAATATTCTGATTGGCTGATGGAATCAGCGAATCAGAATCAAGATCAATCCGATTGGCTGATCCAATCAGCCAATCAGATTGAGCTTGCATTCTATTGGCTGATCGGAACAGCCAATAGAATGCAAGCTCAAACTGATTGGCCGATCGAATCAGCCAATCGGATTGAACTTGATTCTGATTGGCTGATGGAATCAGCCAATCAGAATATTCCTACCTTAATTCCGATTGGCTGATAGAATCCTATCAGCCAATCGGAATTCGAGGGACGCCATCTTGGATGACGTCCCTTAAAGGAACCGTCATTCGGCTAGTAGGCGTCGGGAGAAGAGGATGTTCCGCGTCGGAGGTCTGCAAGATGGATCCGGAAGAAAGAAGATTGAAGATGCCGTTGATAGAAGACTTTATCCGGATCATGGACCTCTTCAGCTCCCGCTTGGATGAAGGCTTCATCCGGATCATGGACCTCTTCAGCTCCCGCTTGGATGAAGACTTCAGCCGGATCATGGACCTCTTCAGCCCCCCGCTTGGGCTTGGATCAGGACATCGGAGGAGCTCTTCAGGACGGATCGATGAACCTGGTAGGGTGAAGACAAGGTAAGAAGATCTTCAGGGGCTTAGTGTTAGGTTTATTTAAGGGGGGTTTGGGATAGATTAGGGGTATGTGGGTGGTGGGTTGTAATGTTGGGGGGGTATTGTATGTTTTTTTTTTTACAGGCAAAAGAGCTGAATTTCTTGGGGCATGCCCCGCAAAGGGCCCTGTTCAGGGCTGGTAAGGTTAAAGAGCTTTGAAATGTAGTAATTTAGAATAGGGTAGGGCATTTTGTTATTTTGGGGGTCTTTGTTATTTTATTAGGGGGCTTAGAGTAGGTGTAATTAGTTTAAAATTGTTGTAATATTTTTCTTATGTTTGTAAATATTTTTTTATTTTTTGTAACTTAGTTCTTTTTTATTTTTGTACTTTAGTTAGTTTATTTCATTGTAGTTATTTGTAGGAATTGTATTTAATTTATTTATTGATAGTGTAGTGTTAGGTTTAATTGTAGGTAATTGTAGGTATTTTATTTAATTAATTTATTGATAGTGTAGTGTTAGGTTTAATTGTAACTTAGGTTAGGATTTATTTTACAGGTAATGTTGTAATTATTTTAACTAGGTAACTATTAAATAGTTCTTAACTATTTAATAGCTATTGTACCTGGTTAAAATAATTACAAAGTTGCCTGTAAAATAAATATTAATCCTAAAATAGCTACAATGTAATTATAATTTATATTGTAGCTATATTAGGATTTATTTTACAGGTAAGTATTTAGCTTTAAATAGGAATAATTTATTTAATAAGAGTTAATTAATTTCGTTAGATAAAAATTATATTTAACTTGGGGGGGTGTTAGTGTTAGGGTTAGACTTAGCTTTAGGGATTAATACATTTATTATAGTAGCGGTGAGCTCCGGTCGGCAGATTAGGGGTTAATGTTTGAAGTTAGGTGTCGGCGATGTTAGCGAGGGCAGATACGGGGTTAATACTATTTATTATAGGGTTAGTGAGGCGGATTAGGGGTTAATAACTTTATTATAGTAGCGCTCAGGTCCGCTCGGCAGATTAGGGGTTAATAAGTGTAGTTAGGTGGAGGCGACGTTGTGGGGGGCAGATTAGGGGTTAATAAATATAATATAGGGGTCGGCGGTGTTAGGGGCAGCAGATTAGGGGTACATAAGGATAATATAAGTAGCGGCGGTTTACGGAGCGGCAGATTAGGGGTTAAAAATAATATGCAGGGGTCAGCGATAGCGGGGGCGGCAGATTAGGGGTTAATAAGTGTAAGGTTAGGGATGTTTAGACTCGGGGTACATGTTAGAGTGTTAGGTGCAGACGTAGGAAGTGTTTCCCCATAGCAAACAATGGGGCTGCGTTAAGAGCTGAACGCGGCTTTTTTTGCAGGTGTTAGGTTTTTTTTCAGCTCAAACAGCCCCATTGTTTCCTATGGGGGAATCGTGCACGAGCACGTTTTTGAGGCTGGCCGCGTCCGTAAGCAACTCTGGTATTGAGAGTTGAAGCTGCGTTAAAAATGCTCTACGCTCCTTTTTTGGAGCCTAACGCAGCCTTTTGTGGACTCTCAATACCAGAGTTATTTTTATGGTGCGGCCAGAAAAAAGCTGGCGTTAGCTACGCGGGTCGTTAACGACAAAACTCCAAATCTAGGCCTTAGAAATTAGTATATGAGCCTACCTATGTTTAGTTTAAACTAAGAATACCAAGAGAAAAAAGCAAATTTGATGATAAAAGTAAATTGGAAAGCTGATTAAAATTAAAAGTCCTATCTGAATAATAAAAATTTAATTTAAGGTATTTATATTGTAACTTTAATTTAAAGTTAGGGGGTGTTAGGTTTAGGGGTTAATAGTTTAATTTAGTGTGTTGCAAAGTGGGGGGCCGGCGATTTAGGGATTAATAGGTCTATTTAGGTGTTAGCGATGCGGTTGTGTGGCAGATTAGGGGTTAATAATTTTAATTAGTGTCGGCGATGTTGGGGGCGGCAGATTAGGGGTATTTAGACTAGGTATTTATGATAGGGCGTTAGGTTTTTACATAACCTTCTTGTCCCCATAGACATCAATGGGGATTGCGTTATAGAGCTCGTCATTCCGCTATAGCAGGTATTAGTTTTTTTCTAACACTTTCTCTCCATTAATGTCTATGAGGGAAAACGTGCACGAGCACTGAAAATCAGGCCTTAGCTTTTGTGCGGTATGGAGCTTATTGCACCGTATCATACAACAAAAGAAGGTTTTTCTGTAATTTGTAATGGCAGCGCTATGGAAAGTGCGGTACCGCTAAATTTTTAGTGATATTTACACACCGGGTTTAGCGCACAACTTGTAATTTAGGTGAATGTTATTGAGCTGGTTGTTCATTCCTGTGTGTAATGGGCTATGTGGCAATTCTTCACTTTGGCCATGCCAGCTGCAACTGGTAAGGACAAAAAAAATAAAAACACTTTTAAAGATGGGCAGGCAGCATTTTTTTCTGTATTTTAATAAATTAAAAATACTTTCAGATTGATTTAAATACAATTAAAACAGCATGTGTATCTGTGAATTACAAATAATTTAAGTGCTCATTTGAATACATTAACCTTTACTATCCCTTTACAATAAAATGCAGCATAATGTAATCCAGTCTATAATCCATTTCTCAAAATAAAGAAAATAATTTATGGATATTGAAGGTTTATATTTTTTCAGCTATGTATTTCAGGGACATTTTTTAGAATGTAGTAATATATGTGTGCAGTAGCTTCTTACTAAAAAGCTTAAAAACATGAATCAGTGCAGTATGTAAAAAAACTGACTTGAGTAGGAAACAAAAGTTGCCAAAATCGAAATGACCTTTAAAAAAAATCCCTTTTCTCTGATTCCTTTTCTTGTGGCAAGAAATAACTCCACTTTCAATGACACATACTCATTTTGGCAGAGTCCTTCATTGTTGCTGGCCAAGTTGTCTTTTATAGATAGTGCATATTTGCTGATGTCACCGCTTTCAAGATTGAAAACTAGCAGGCTGTCTGGTTTTTCCTACTATTTAGTTAAGATGACTTTTTTGGATATGAATGAAGTTGCATAATCATATCTGGGAAAGGAAATTAGTTAGGCTGGGGGAACTCTATAAAGATATCATAGTCTGTGGGTGGGCAAGTTATATAGATAAACCCAAACACATTATTTTATTATTGAATGTTATTTTCATAAAAGGTAATAAACCTTTTATAAAAAAAAATATTATATTTCTATTTGTGAACAAAATACCCTAATTTCTAGCAAGGTTATACTTTGTACTGTCAGCTTTCTTATGCAGCATACCAATGTATTTTTAAATTTGCACTACTATATATTCTTGGTAACCTGGGGGAAGTGTCAGTTATCAGAAGAGCAGAGTTAGCAATGGCAAAGGTGGAACAAGGTGGTCTAGGGTTGTGTTGTATTGTATTGTATTGGGTACTTGTAAAGCGGCGCTTATCACCTGTAAGGGTCTCAAGGCGCTGCTCATTTTATCAACCTTGGAAGGATGAAAGGCTGAGTGGACCTTGCAACCCTTGGGTTGTTACTGAGCTCAGATACAGTGCCTTAGCATGCTGAGCTATCTGTCCGGAGCTTTCTGTTGGTGCAGCCTTGCTTTAGTGGTCTGCAGGAGTTTTTTCTTTTTCTAAATAAAAGAGAGAAAGAACAACAAATAACTTTAGCAGAAGGACCATCATGCAAAATAAAGGACAGCTAGGAGTCCCACTATAACACAATTGTGCTAATACTGCAAAATACTTATGCCATATGAACAGTCATAACAATTCAGGGTAACTAACAGAAAACAGGATTTTTATCATAATTTAACAATACATTTCATTCTCCGTCATAGAAAATTTTAAGACATGATGATATCACAGCAAATAACACAAATTAATTAAATGGATTATATACTGCATGCTTGAACGCCTAGATTACAGAGGAGCATAACATTTTAGAGATATGATGAGCAAAATCAATCTCACTTCTATTTTTGCACTCCCATTCCAAGTCCAAAGTTATTTTTTATCATTCAAGCAATAGTTTAGCACACTCTAAAATCTGCATAAACTTCTATAGGGGCTTGCAGTAACCTTCATGTTGAATATCGCTTGAGCACTAAGATTGACAGGTACTTACCAGCTGCTTCCAGTCACAGCAAACACTGAGTCCTGTCATCCCACATGGAGAAACACCGAGACTCAACTACAGCATCTTCTGCTGCAGCTCTCCAGGCACACTGCCTTGATTTAAAGGGGCCATTTCCTAATTACCGAAACTCCCACTTTCAGGAGTGGGAGTTCCTATAAAAGCTAACTCAGCCCATCATTCTGGGCTGATTTTTTTGCCTTACCTATATCAGGTTCCTGGAGTTTGGCATACTTACCTTGCACCTGCATATGCTCACCTGGTTCCTGAAAGCCAAGCATACTTACCTGATACTTGCGTATGCTCACCTTGTTCCAGAAATCAAGCATACTTACCTGATACCTGCATATACCCACCTTGTTCCAGAGAACCAAGCATACTTAACTTCTACCTGCGTATTCTCACCTGGTTCCTGAAAGCCAAGCATACTTACCTGATACTTGTGTATGCTCACTTTTTCCAGAAATCAAGCATTCTTACCTGATACCTGCATATACCCACCTTGTTCCAGAGAACCAAGCATACTTACCTTCTACCTGTGTATGCTCACCTTGTTCCTGAAAGCCAAGCAGACTTGCCTGATACCTGTGTATGCTCACCTTGTTCCTGAAGCTGTGCCTGCTGACCAACCTGGTATTCAGTGACAGTCTCACCAACAGTACTTGCTGGGTATCCAGTGCCTGCTGAGTATCCTGTGTCTGCTATACCAGTGACAGCTTTCATCAAACCAGCTGTGCCTGATGTACTTGCCTAGTATCCTGATACATTCTCACTAACAATACCTGCTGGGAATCCTGCATCTGCTGAGAATCCTGTGTCTGCTATGCAAGTGACAGCCTTCCTCAAACCAGCTGTGACTGTTTTATCTATCTGGTATCTTGTGACAGTCTCACCAACAGTACCCACTGGGAATCCTGTGCCTGCTGAGTATCCTGTGTCTGCTATACTAGTGACAGCTCTCCTCAAACTACCTGTGCCTGCTGTATCTACCTGGTATTTCATGACAGCCTCATCTTCTACTACACAATTCAAGCTGCAGTGTCCACTGGATTTTGTTATTGTAACCTGCTTAATTATTCTGAACTTTGTATTGGAATTTAATGTTCTGCATTGGGCCTATGTTCAAACTTGCTGTTTCTGTGATCCTCACTTTGAACTACCAACTGTTCTTTTGCTTATCGTTCAGTAAAGCTTTTAGAAGACTATTGTTGTTCATTGTATCTGTTCCTGCATTCTGAGTTCCACACACCCTAACCCCCTCACAATGATGATATCATGCTAAGCAGAGAGTGTACTAAGCCAATGGTGTCCAAATAGTGGAGTTCTTCATGTAATTATGTCTTATACTATTAATATTGGTATTTTTCAGGTATTAAAAAGAGATACTTTTTACAGTGGTATTTTGGATTACACTCAAGCTCATCACTTGTAATATAAGTGCAATGACCTTGTTAACAACACTCTGTGCAATCCATCCATAAGTATATTAAGGACTGTTAAAATACTTTGGTTACAATTTTTTTATTATTCTTTGCTCGTGCTTGCACAAAAGATAACTCACCAGATTGAGCTCCACTTGTAATTTAGCCCTAAGTTAGTAATAAAACTACTCAGTGCATTTGAGAAGCCATGATTAAATTCAGAGCTTCCATTTTTTTTTCTTTCTTGCTAACAGTTATAGCTGCTTATTTTTGTTTTGAACATATGGGTTTTGCAATTCCCCATTCATGATATCCAACCTCTGTCCCACCCCATCCCACAGTGAAGCCCACTTCAGAAGCCCAACACCCATTTTACCCAATAATCTAAACCCCTTAACAATATGGCAAAGTCTTCAGTTAGCATGCTACCTTCCTCTGTGAGACCTCTCAATCACTGAGCAGATAATCCTTGTAACCTGAATTATGTGATTGAGGCCTATTTATCAAAGGTCTTGCGGACCTGATCCGACAGTGCGGATCAGGTCCGCAAGACCTCGCTGAATGCAGAGAGCAATACGCTCTCCGTATTCACAAGAGCTGTTGGTGCAACGCCGCCCCCCTGCTGACTCGCGGCCAATCGGCCACCAGAAGAGAGGTGTCAATCAACCCGATAGTATTTGATCGGGTTGAATTGCGGCGATTCCTGTCCACCTTATCAGAGCAGGCGGACAGGGTTATGGAGCAGCGGTCTTTAGATTGCTGCTTCATAACTGCTGTTTCTGGCGTCTGAAGACTCGCCAGAAACACGGGCCCACAAGCTCCGTTCGGAGCTTGATAAATGGGCCCCATTGTGTCTTCTGTACTCATCTTAATGATGTCCCCATATCTATAGAACACCGTGGCACTATTTGCTCTTTCTTTAAACACTGGATTTCCTTCCTTATTTTAAAATGTCCTCCTTTAGACGTTTAGGGGATTCTCTATTAATATATGAATAACTAGGTTTACTTTCAGCTCTACAGTTTATAATTGTATGTATGTGTGACAGATAATTTACTTTAAACCCCATTTAACAGACACTTTTAAGAAATAATTAATGTAACCCTACAAATATAACTTTCCACATCATAACATTATTGAGCATAAAAATGCAGACTGTGAATTCAAGCACACACCAGTCTAAAATAGGCAAGAAACTAAAAATGTAACTGAAAATAGACCTCAGTTATTTTGTATCCTTCTAATTATTGGCTATAGAAAGCATACACATTAGCATAAGTTTCCACAAGCTTCCCATGTTAGATGTTTTGAAAATGCAGTTTTTTTTTAATGCAAAACAATTCAGAAGACTCAGATAATCAAATGCAAATGCAAAGCTTAAACGTTCCTAAGTTAGAGATGAATAATAAAAACAAAGACAATGGCCCAGTGGAGCGTTTTGATAGCATAGGGTCAGTATTAAAATCCTAGGACTGCACTAAGGTTACCAACAATCTTTTATTACAAGTCCATGAGGAAACAGAATTACCAGAGAATAAATAAATCACTCAAATTACAAGTTGTGAGTTATGTATGACTTGAGACCTAGGGGTAGATATATTAAAAGTTGAGCGGACATGATTTGCAAATCATATCCGCTCGACCTCGCTAAATGTCGACAGCATATGTTGTCGGCATTTAACATTGCACAAGCATTTCTGGTGAACTGCTTGTGCAATGCCTCCCCCTGCTCACTGGCAGCCAATCGACTGCTAGCAGGGGATGTCAATCATCCTGATCATATTGGATCAGGATGATTTCAATCCAAGTTAAGGAGCAGTGGTCTTATGACAGCTGCTTCTTAACTTCCGTTTCAGGTGAGCCTAGAATATATATATATATATATGTGTGTGTGTGTATATGTTTGTAGGTGTTATATCTCTAACTAGTTATTGAGCTGGCTGTCAGTTCCTGAGAGTGCAATTCTCTCTATTTATTTTATATCTTCCTAAGTGAAAAAGGGGCAACGAGTTTGTTTTAGCCAATGTGTGAAATGACCATGTTTCAAAACTTTAACAAGCAAATTAAATCTATTTTGCCACAGAATTTGCCTCATTCAGAGTTCAAAAATGTAACCAGCAAATTCAACTTAATGTGATACATATTTTATAGCATCATTTAAGAGCAAAAAGAATGACTGTATATTGCTATAGTGTTTAAAATATTTCAGTTTCTTAATTACATTTAGTAGGTTTTAGAAACCAATTCATTAATACAATTTTCTAATCTATGTAAAATGTCATTCAAGTTCAGATTGATGCTATGTTCATCAGAATATTTTTACTTTAGTTTAGGTTTCAGATACCAGTTTGTTTATAAAATGTAGTAGGTTCCAGATACTAATTCATTAATAACATTTTCTCATCTGTGTAAAATGTTAGTCAAGTTCATGAGAATATTTTTGTTGAGTTTAGCTTTCGTTAATAAAATCTTCTCTTCTGAGCACTGTTCATCAGATTTTTCTTTTGCTTGGGTTTCAGATACTAGTTTGTTTATTGAATTCTCTCATCTGTGTTTTCTATCCCGTTATCTAATCTATTATACTTTGCCACAAAAATGCTATGCATTCTATAGAATACCTAGGCATTTTAAGAAATGCCTAGGTAAAGTATAAGGTCAGAATGAAATAAACTCATTTCATACTTTGCCAAAACATGCTAGGCATTCACTGCATGTCTGAGTCTCACAACTTTGCCTGTAACACACACACACACATATATATATATTTAAAAATAAAATGTTCTTGTAAGTGAAGATTAATGCTAATTAAAGTATTTCTTAACAAACCTTTGACTTTAGCTCACTTAGCTTACCCCCCCCTTGGGTGCTTGCATGCAAGCATAAGCCAGAGTAGGATTTTGTACACCCCATAGAAGTCTATCTAGAGAGGTAGTTAGAGTTCCAGAGCTCAGTAGCAAGAGAATCAGTCTATTAAATGCATATCTTAGTTAAAAGGGTTAAACAGGTAGCATGATCCAAAAACTTAAGGTCAGGGTGAAGAGCAGGAATGCTTTGGTCTTTATGGGACAATAGCCAAGCACTGAAAGGGAGTCTGAGAGAGCCCTTTAACACCCCCGCCCCATTTAGTCTTGGCACCAAAGACAAGGCCAGAAGTTCTTACCACAAAGAACATATAGAGAAGTGCTAACTAGCGCAATACCTTAAATGAAGAAGTCTAGGAAGCAGCACAAGATGTCCATGGAACCGACCACGCTAACCCAAAACTACTTAGCACGGCCCCTGGTTCCTGCAGTGGAATATTTCCCACCAGCAGCTCTTCTAGATATTCTGGGCTTCTGGATAGTTTATCCCTTAGTGCACTGAAGTATCCAACAGCCCCCGCTCACAGCTCAAATCAGACTGCACTGTGATGGAGCCGGGGTAAGTGCAGCACGACTCCAGTCTCGGTGAGTTATTTTACAAAAATGACCTTCTATAGACATATTAACATTTGTTTATTTTATTTATTTTTCTTGTTAAGTAATCATTATCATATTGTTATTTGATTTTGTTCTTATTTATAAACCAGATTTTTACTGTGGATAACAACCATGGGCCCAACAAGTCTGCCCATATGCCTAGCTCTTAGTATAGCGTTATGCTTTTCCCAGGCATTCTTGAACCCCCCCCCAGTTTTTGTCTTTTTAATGTCTATTGTAAGTTTATTTTATGAATCAACCACCCTTTCAATGAAGAAGTGCTTCCACAAATTAATTTTGAACCTGTTACCTTTCATTTTGAAATCATGACCCCTTGCTCTGGTGTTGCTATTTATTAAAAATACTTTAAACCTCTGCTTTATTAAGATCCTTGATATACTTCAAGGTTTCTATCATATCCCTTCTCTCCCTTCTCTCCTCTAAGTTTTAGATATTTAAGATATTAGGGCCAATTTACCAAAGTGCGGGCGGACATGATACGGCGTAGCCTATCATGTCCGCCTCACATGGATAAATGCCGACAGAATACGCTGTTGACATTTATCATTGGACAAGCAGTTCTTATGAACTGCTTGTGCAATGCCGCCCACTGCAGATTTGGGCCACTAGCAGGGCCTGATCATACAGGATCGGGCGGATTGATGTCCGCGGCCTCAGAGCAGGTGGACAAGTATATGGAGCAGCGGAAACATTATGGCAAATGTCTATGCATGTCTAAGAGTAAGCGCCACCAGGGGGCGTGAAACGCGTAAGACCGATTGTCCTGCCTGTCTGTCAGTCTGCCTTTTTTATTATGTCTCAATAAAGGAATATTTTTTAATATTTATATTTTTTCCTGTGGGTTGTAAGGAAGTGCCTGCTACCTGTTTTTTTGTATGAAGAGGAGCTACCTTTTACTGCTCTGAAGAGGAGGACTGATCACCGCCGCCAACAGGATGAAGAAAAGATGTTGGACCGCCGGGGAGAAGATAAGAAGATAAATGAAGCTGCACCGCTGTTGGGATGAAGATTGAGCGCAGCCGGGATGAAGATGGAGCGCTCTCATCATCAACATCAGTGAGTACCAATTTGGGGGGTTAGTTTTAGTTTGTTTATTATTATTATTTTTTTGGGCAGCAAAAGAGCTTAATGCATTTTTATGGGCAATGCTCATTCAAATGCCTTTTTCAGGGCAATTGGTAATTTTGTTTTAGTTATTTTTTTTTTTTAATTTGGGTGTTTGAGGGTGGGGGTTGTAATGTTAGAGGGGTTAATGGGCTTTATTTTTTATAAATATGGGCCAGTGGATGAACAGATCTGCAGCCCGTATGCAGTGAAGGCGGGCGAACAGTTTCGCAAGTTGAGAAGCTGTCCGCCTGTCTTTTAATACATGAGGCCCTCTGATTGCATAAGTCACAGTAAAACAATCACATAAATCATAAATCTAAATCATTCCTATAGGTAAATATCATATACCCAGCATCAATGAAAGTAATTCTGTTTAAACCCAGATCAAAATCAGCTGTTGCTGTAGGATTTGCTTGAATGTTTGGGGTTGCAAAAAGTAGCCAAATAAATTGCAAGAACCTATTTCTAAAATGCACCAAAAGAATATCAAAGGTATTAAATATACCATGGAACACTGTCCAAACCATCATCAATAAGTGAATATAATGTGGCACCACAGAGGCATTGCAAATATAAGGACGACCATCTTAAGTTGATGAGAGGACAAAGAGAAAACTTACCAAGAAGCCAAAAGCAACACTGAGGGAGCTACAGAAATTTTTGGCAGGTAGTGATCACTCATTGCATGTGACCACCATCTCTCATATTCAGCACATGTCTGGCTATGGGGTCAGATGGCCAGATAGAAATTCTTACAAATAGAAACACCCAGGCCTGTCTAAATTATACCAAAAGACTAATTCAGTGACAAGATAAAGGTTGAACTTTTTTGCCCAAAATTTAAAAGATACATTTGGCACAAAGCCAATAAAGCTCATCATTCAAGGAACACCATGCTTAAGAATGGTGGTGGTAGCATCATTCTTTGGGGCTGCTTCTCTTCTGTAGGGTAAGGGGCTCTTGTCAAGATAGATGGGATAATGAATACCTCTAAAAACTAAGATATCTTGCAATAAAACCTGATGGCCTCTGACAGAAAGTTGATGATGAAGAGGAATTTCAAACTCCAACATGACATTCACCCAAAGCACACATCCATATTGACTAAGCATGACTTCAGAAAAGGAAAATCAAAGTCTTGGAATGGCCCTGTCAGGGCTCATTACTTAACCCCATTATAATCTGTGGAATGACCTAAAGAGATCTGTACACATGAAATTCCCTCACAATTTAAAGGAACTTGAGATTTTTCTAGATGCAAAGTTAATAGAGACCTATTTGATATAGAATTGCTGCTGTCAAAATATGTGTATGGGTTTATATCTTTTTCTATATATAAATACAGTCCCCGTGTGAATCCGCCTTCCTGAGGTCAACCAGTTGGTGAGTCTGTTAGACAATATACTGTATATCATTCCAAAAAACAGTGAAAGACTAGGATTTGCATCAACAAAATAAAGCCAAATTTATTTGACGTTTCGGGGAACGTCAAATAAATTTGGCTTTATTTTGTTGATACAAATCCTGGTCTGTTGCTGTTTTCGGAATGATATTTATATATATAAATATGGGTAAAGTCAGATATTGGGTAATCCTAGGATTACCTGGGTAAAACAGACATTAACCAATCAGCTGTGGGTGAAGCCTGATGTAAGATCATAAATCCCCTCAGAGTCATCGAGTCACTGCTTTAAACATATATAAGATGCACTGTAATTCCTCCATGTTTACTATCCCCCTCATAAACCGCATTCCCCAAGGTTCACTTGGGGTGGATGCCAGAGGATCACCTTCCTTGAAGCCCCCAGATGGAGGCAAAAGAAATAGTGTAGATGGGGGAATTACAGAACATCAGACTTTACTCACAGCCGTGGGTACACAGGGGTGTACTCACTTTTGTTGCAATGGTTTAGACAATAATGGCTGTGTGTTGAGTTATTTTGAGGGGGCAGCAAATTGACACTGTTATACAGGCTGTACACTCACTACTTTACATTGTAGCAAAGTGTCATTTCTTTAGTGTTGTCACATGAAAAGATATAATAAAATATTTACAAAAATGCGAGGGGTGTACTCACTTTTGTGGGATAATATATATATATATATATATATATATATATACACAGCAGGTAGTGGCAGGTGCACTCTCACTAACACTTTAATTCCAAAAGCCAGGGTGCTAGAATATGGTGTAGAATATGGAAGCTTATATCATCATTTTAAACATGATTTTAGTACAAGATTTAATTTATGAGTAAAAACAAACCTCTCATAGACATCCTGATTTACTAGTATGAGGATAATTAAAGGGACATGAAACTGTCAAATTTTCTTTCATGATTAAAACGGAACAAACAATTTTCCAATTTGCTTCTATTATCAAATATGCTTTGATCTCATAATAGTCTTTGTTGAAAAACATTTCCAGGTAGGTAACATGCACGTGTCTGGAACACTATATGGCAGAAAAAACTGTTGCCATCTAGGGGTCGATCCGATATAAATCGTCGCCCGCAAAAGCCGGCGACGCCAATAATTGCGCGGATTTGGTATCCTATATACGGCGTAAGCTAGAAGTTACGCGCGTAGATTTCTGGCGTCGCCCGTAGTTTTTTGGCCCATAGACTGACATACAAAACACGCGCAATTTGCTATCCAATATACGGCGTAAGGACTTACGCGCGCAGATTTTACAAAATCTACGCCATTCTCAGCTCGCCACAAATTGAAGGCGCAGGTACCCTTGCACTGACTTAGAAACCAACGTAACTCTCAGAAGGCCTAACAAATGCATGCCTAACAATATACATAGCAGCAGCTTGTTCACAAATAGTTAACCTCTTAAAAGCATTTATTATTCCTGCTCCTGCAAGTGTGTCAAACCAATCACAAACAGCACAACCTCTCACCTGCAGACTTAAAACACCTGCAAATGCACACCCTCATTAGCCACCATGTTTCCCTTGCAGTATATTGCATTTAGAGTCAGACAGCGTCGTGGGGCACAATGGGTGCTTGAACCCCTACAAGCCCCTGTTTTGGATGGTATCCCTGCTGCTGAGGTCCCTGGTCATGGTGCTGTAGCTGTCCCTGCTCCAGCTGCTGCTGCTGCCCTCCCTGCTCCTCCTGCTGTTGTCCCTGGTCATGGTGCTGTAGCTGTCCCTGCTCCAGCTGCTGCTGCTGCCCTCCCTGCTCCTCCTGCTGTTGTCCCTGTTCCTGGTGCTCCCCATGCTGCTGTTGCTGCAGCTGCCCATAGGCCAGCAGGGCCTATAAGACGAAGGCATCAGCAGAGGGGAAGAGCACCAAGGGTACACAGGGTTAGGGTCACCCTGTTTGGGATGACAGAAGTGGAGGTCAGGGAAAAATATCGCTTGACATCTGCAAGCCTCATTAACCTATATGAGGTGTTGAAGGATGAAATTGACCCTCAAGCGTATAGGAACCGAGCTCTGACTGGTATGCAGAAGCTGTTGTGTGTTGTACACTTCCTGGCAACTGGCTCATACCAGTCAACAGAGGGGCTTGTGTCTGGCCTAGCGCAGTCTACCTTCTCCAGGATTCTAGGGGAGGTTCTGACTGCTCTAGATAACCAGACACAACGATACATTCATTTCCCCCATACCCCCCAGGAATGGAATCGTCTTAAACAAGGCTTCTATCGACTGGGGGGTATTCCTAATGTCATGGGGGCAATTGATTGCACACATGTGCGTATTGTGGCCCCACATGAGGAGACAATCCTCTATATTAACAGGAAAGGGTTTCACTCATTGAATTGCCAGATGGTCTGCGATACCAATCTGAAATTCTTACATGTGTATGCAGGCTTCCCAGGGAGTGCACATGATTCCTACATCCTGCGCCAGACCTCCTTATTCAATATGTTTGAAAATGGAACACTTTCGGGAGGATGGCTGCTTGGTGAGTACCTTCATTCTGTCTGTATATTTCTAATAAAGGGACACTAAACACATATTGTCATCTCATGTGTCAGATAGAGAATACAATGTTAAACAGCATTACAATTCACTTCTCTTATATCATTTTATTCATTCTTTAAATATATTGATTTTATAAATTATAATTCACATATATGAGCCAATCATATGAGGCTTCTATGTGCAGCCACCAATCAGCAGCTATTGAGCATATCTAATATGCTTGTCATCAAGAGTTATCTATAGAATGGAGAAAATGATCTAATCAAAGTTAATTATCAAGCTGCTAACAATTGCAGGTTCTTATTAAATGGACAGTCTAGTATAAATTGCACTTCCATTATTCAGATAGGCCTTTTAATTTTAATTAACTATCCTGATTACTTCCATTAATGTTTTGATTAAATCTATCTTTTATATGTGATTCATGTTGTGTCCCTTTAAAGCACATGATGTACCTGTAGTAATCCAAACACATATGTTACATGACAGGTGACGCAGGGTACGGCTGCAGACCATGGCTATTAACCCCCTTGGTGCACCCCATTACGGAGCCACAACTCAGGTACCAGGAGGCACACATAAGAACAAGGAATGTCATTGAAAGGAGCTTTGGCCTATTAAAAACCAGGTTCAGGTGGCTGGATGTTACAGGCGGAGCACTACAGTATAACCCCAACAAAGTGTGTTCCATTGTCAATGCTTGCTGTATTCTACACAACATTGCTGTGGACACACGTTTGTTGGTGGACATTGACCCAGAGCAGCAGCAGCAGCTGGTTCCTGTACTTGAGGATGTGGACAGGGGGACACAGAGGGGGAATGAAGTGAGGGATTATGTCATCCGTGAATACTTCACCTGTAAGTTACTTATTCATAATTACAGTAAACCGTAACATTCACATGTATTATGATGTTTGACAGTACCTCACCAACCATTGCATGTGTATATATCATGTCTTTCAGAATGTAAAAGTTTGGATTTCCACTGCATGTAAGTGAAACTACTACATCCCAACCCCCTTCCCTTAAAGGGACACTATACCCAAACATATTGTTTCATGATTAAGGATAGAGAAGATAATTTTTAAAAACATTATAATTTAAATCAATTACCTATTTTCATTATTTATTTAGATATACTTTAATGAAGACATAGAAATGCACACAGTGAAGAAATCGCAGGAGGCATCTATATACAGCTAATAATCATCAGCTACCAAGCATATCTCGATATGGTTTTCAGCAAAGAATATCAATAGAATGAAGCAACAGAAATAATAGAATGAAATTATAGTTTATTTTTGAAATTATCTTCTCCTTCAAAATCATGAAGTAAAAATATTTGCTTTCATGTCCCTTTAACAACCCTAATTACTGTATATTTATAATTTGTTTAATTCATGTTTAGTTCACTATCATTAAGAATGAAGATAATGGATATTTATACCTTATGTTCACACCTTCTTTAAATATATTATTAGTTATATATACCAACGTGTCAATTTATATTGGATGTGAGAAACCTTGATGTACATCTTAGAAGTTAATATTACTATATGTACCGTTGAGACACAACCATGTGATGTTGTTTATTGAGCATGAATATGTCATAAACATTATAATAATACCTTTTTGGTCCATTTCAACACAGGTATTATTATATGTTTTACCAATATTACTGTACTAAAACACAACTCACATGGATGTGGATGACAATTAGATAGTAAATAACAGAGGACAAGATTTTCAATGAAATTGAATAATATTTTTTTTTTTTTTAGGCCTCTTAGATGAGGGGCCTGGTGTGGGTCTTCTGCCTCTCCTGGGTTGTGTGGATCCAGTAGGAGTGCTGGTCACAGAGGAGATACTTGATGCCATGTCCTGCTGTTGGGTGAAATGCTCCACCAAAGCCCCCAACAGTTGATTCTGTTCCCTCCATCTTTGGTCACTTTGGATTTGCATGTCCGATATTACACGCAGCATTTGGTTTTGATTTTGGACCATAGCTGATACCGATGCTGCCATGTCCCTTTGCAGCTCATTCGACCTCTGTTGCAAACGGTGTTGGCTTCTATGGAACCTGTGTTGTTCCCTCTGCATTTTTTGACACGTTTCCGTTAGAGTCTCACAGGTCAAAGTTTGCCTCCTCTGTAGTGAGATATATTCATCACCCATGGCAGAACTCAATTGATCCATGGGCTCTTCATCAGCAGGGACAATAGGCACTCTTTCAATTACGTGTTCCTCAGCTGGAGGTGCCGGAACAATAACTTCAGTTGGAGGTGCCAGAACAACAACCTCAGTTGGAGGTGCCGGAACAATAACTTTAGTTGGAGGTGCCAGAACAACAACCTCAGTTGGAGGTGCCGGAACAATAACCTCAGTTGGAGGTGCTGGAACAATAACCTCAGTTGGAGGTGCCAGAACAACAACCTCAGTTGGAGGTGCCGGAACAATAACCTCAGTTGGAGGTGCCGGAACAATAACCTCAGTTGGAGGTGCCAGAACAACAACCTCAGTTGGAGGTGCGGGAACAAAAACAGCAGCTGGACGTGCAGGAACAGATATCTCAGCTGGAGGTGCAGCCACAGGAATATGAGCTGGAGGTGCAGGGCGATGGATTACAGTTGGTGGAGCCCTTCCAACTGAAGATGATGGTCCAGATGTCGGGATGGACCGATAGTCCCAATGGCCGCTGGTGTGCATCCACTCAGCCTGCTGGTATACTCCTGTAGTGCCCTGATATTCTTGGGGGCAGGGCCGCCATCAGGGGGTGACAGGGGTGACTCCTGTCATGGGCCCAATGGGCCAGGGGGGCCCCATGAGGCAAGAACTAAAAAAAAAAAAAAAAAAAAAAAAAAAATTTTTTTTTTTTTTACATTTTGGCAGCCACCAGTGGGTACTACAGCAGAGTGCTAATTGAGCATGGGAAATGTATTACAAGGAGTAAAGTATTAGCATTTGAGAGGATTTCTGAGTGTGCACTAAACCACTATGCACAGTGTGAGACAGACTTGGCACTTTGTACAGTGTGTGCCTGAGTCACACGGCAGATCACTTTCATTTGCAGAGAAGGTAGGACTTAGCAAATGTTTTTTATTTCTTTGTGCAATTTCGGATTGTAACTTCAGTGTGGTAGTAGTTGTATGGTGGGGCCAGGGGTCCATAAAAAACATTTTTTTTTTTAGCAGCAGTGAATTTATGATTATTTGACAATTCTATATTTAAAACCATGCAGAAATGTTTCCTCCTCAATACACAAATGGTAGGTGCCTTTTTGGCAGATATGTATTTTTATATATATATATATATATATATATATATATATATATATATATATATATATATATATATATATATAATGCATGTCACACACTGTTGATTTAGGGGATGCAAGGTGCATAAATGTTTCCTCCTGTGAGTGTTTCTGTGGGTGTCTGTGTTTGTCTTTGTGCTTTGATTTGTGTCTCTATGAGTGTGTATGTGTTTTTTTTCTGTGGGAATCTCTGTGAGAGTGGGTGTGCACGTCTTTGTGCATTTTCTGTGGATGTCTGTGAGGGTGTGTGCATATGTCTTTGAGCTTTTTCTATGGGTGTCTCTGTGAGGGTGTGTGTATGTTTTGTCTTTGTGTATTTTCCCTGGATGCCTCTGTGAGGGTGGGTGTGTATGTCTGTTTTCTGTGGATGTCTCTGTGAGGGTGTGTGTTTTCTGTGGGTGTCTCTGTGAGGGTGTGTGTATGTCTGTTTTCTGTGGATGTCTCTGTGAGGGTGTGTGTGTGTATGTATGTATGTATGTCTGTGTTTTCTGTGGATGTCTCTGTGATGGTGTGTGTTTTCTGTGGGTGTCTCCGTGAGGGTGTGTGTATGTCTTTGTGTGTTTTCTGTGGGTGTCTGTGTGTGTGTGTGTGTCTTTGTGTGTTTTCTAAGGCTGTCTCTGTCGGTGTTTGTGTAAGTTTGAGTTTGTCTGTGTGTGTGTGTCCATTGTCTGTTCCTTTTTAGGACATTTTGGCCTTACTACTGATTATTCACATCTTTCTACAGACTTTGAGACTAATGAGACCTTTACGGAAGCCACCTAATCTGCCATATAACCTTTAAATTATTGTTTAGGCAGTTCAGGGCCCTTCCTTTCAGCCACTGCATGCTGTTGTCATCATTTAGTTGGCATCTTCCTTTACAAAAAGATAATAAGAACTCCATATTTTGTTTTCTAAATCTCCTTTTTTTACAAAGCTGAAGTCTACCTCATTACTTGTCAGGTCAATGTAAACAAGTGCTGAGTGTCTATTTGGGTGTCTTGTCTGAGTGTGTTTCTTTGCGTGTCTGCTAGAGTGTCTATATGTGAATCCTTATGTGTGTGTGTGCGTGTTTCAGTGTATGAGTGTGTCTGTGTGTGTGTATGTTACTACCTTTACTACATTTCCAAGTTTAAATAGACACCTAAGAATAAAGTGCATATACATTTTAGTCACTTGGTCAAAAATTGCACATGTCAAAGGGGGGGGGGGCCCTGATCAATGGTTAAGTCAGGGGCCCCATAATTTCTAGTGGCGGCCCTGCTTGGGGGGGGGGTAAATACATCTACCCTTTGGGGCTGGCGGGGCTCCCCCTCCAAGCCATAGGAATATTCCTCGTGCCAGGGCTCCTGCCAGGTATCCTCCTCTAATGCAGGTGGCATGATATGTGGATTTTCGATTGACGCAGTCCAAGCCATGTCATGCCTGGCATATTCCTGCTGTCTTATCTGTACCGGTGGTTGTGGTGGACATATATTTAGAACCGGTGTTGGGGGATTCATGGGCGTAGGCACCCTGGTGACTGGAGGTTCTGTGGAGGAGTCAAATGATGAGAGGGATTAGTACAGTCACATATCTATCTATGTGGGCATACAATTTACATGCTAGGGCCTATCCACATTCTCATGTCAAACTCTATAACATGCATGTGCACATTGAGATTTGTGATATGAGGGTTTGTAATATGCTAATTATACATGTATGTGTTTCATACAATAGTTCTGTGTACATGTCAGTGATGGAGAAAATGTGTTCTTTAAGTGACACTATGGTTGTGATGACTATGGTGTCCATTTACTGAAAGGTCTACATGTGGCTTGTGGCCTGTGTTACTCTGAGACATGTTAGTATTTCACTATTCTACCTCATATCATGATTTTCAATGTGTTAAGTAGCATTAAATGGACATGCAAACCATATTTATTATTTCATGATTCAGCTAGCCAAGCATGGAATTTAAAAAAAAAAAAAATTTACTTCCAGTAGCTAATATGCTTCATTATCTTGATATTCTTAGCTGATATGCATTTCTAGATAGGCTCAGAAGCTGCTGATTGGTGGCTGTACATCAATGCCTCGTGTGATTGCCTCACCCATGTGCATTGATATTTAATAAACTAAGATTTTCAAAATAATAATTAAAAATAGATAATGGAAGTAAATTTTGATGTTGTTTAAAACTGTATTCTCTATCTGAATAATGAAATAAATTCTTTGTGTTTCATGTCCCTTTAATGTTAAATATCATTGTATATTTAGTTGTTAGTAATCAAAATACCATGATCCTCATTGTGTACATGAATGTGTGACAATATAGGATGTTATAACTCAAATACATATTATACTAGTGTGTGGGATGTTACTCACCAGCATGCTGTGCTGATGTTGCAGTCCCTGAGTCACGAGCCCCTGGAAGTCCACGGACTGCTGTGAGGCTCAGGGACCTACGAATGAGCTCCTGCCACTCATTGTATTCGGCCTCATAGTGAGGCCCACCTCCTGTTGCCCTCTGGGAGATTGCTTCCTGGCCCATCCTCTCCTTGACTCTCCTCTTGCAATCATTCCATCTCTTCTTAAGGCCGTCAACATTCCTCCTCTGTTGGGACACACCATTGACGGCCTCCACCACCTTCTGCCAAGCATCTTTACGCCTCCGGGCAACTCCTTTGCCCTTCTCTTGTCCAAAGAGGGCATTATGGTTCTCCAGGACAGCCTGGACGAGAGCGAGGTTTTCGGCAAAACTGAAATTGGGACACCTCATACGCTCCTCGTCCTGGGCTGCCTGGCTCCCTCCCTGGGATGTCCCTGGTGTGGGTTCCTCCCTATCCTCTCCCTCCTCCCCCCTTCTATCCCCATGTGCACCCTCTATCCCTCTTCTCAGTGTGCCTGGCCTTTGGGCAACCCCACTCCCATCCTCCCTTCTGGCTCTCCCTCTCCCCACTCCGCTCACTCCCTGACGGGGACCCTGCTGCTCCTCCTGTACATAATCCTCTCCCTGCGACTCCCCTTCCCTCCTCCCCCCAGCCCTATCTCTCCCTGACATCCTCACACTACACACACTCACACACTCACACTCACTCCCACTTCAATCACACACAATCACAACCAGACACTCAGCCTTTCAAACTGTAAAAGATAAATAAAAAGTGTTGGGTGTTATAAAAAAAAAGTGTTGTGTATTTTGTATATGTGTGTATGCAAAATGTGTGCAATATGAAAAAAAGTGTAAGTAAATGTACTGGCTTAACAATCCAACCAACAATCCGACCTAACTAACTTGATGATGCTCCTTTCTCACTACTCTTACCACTAATCTCTATACTCGCTGTAGTGTGCTGTAGCTCCAAGAACCAACCAAACACACTAAAGAAATGGCGGCTGCGCAGGTGTTTAAGTATGATTTTTGAATCTCGTCATTACGTGGCGCATCTCTTAGAACTGGCGTTATTTTTTACGAGTCGTAGGCTAATTTGCATAAAACTACACTTTATTGAGACTTTACGTGAACAAAAACAGGCGCAAGTACTTGCGACGACTAAAAGGTGTATTTGCGCACATTTTGCCTGCTCGTCGGTTTTTCTCACTTACGCCAGTTTAGCATCTGATGGCGGTGAATATTGGATAGCTCGAGTTGCGAGCTGAAACTGCGGGCGACGCGGGTTACCTCACTTGCGCCGAAAACTACGACCTATATCGGATCGCGCCCCTAGTGCTTTTACAAATGTATAACAATGTATAATGTATGTAGCATGTGTTACAATACTGAGCCTACCTACCTGCTTTTTAATAGACAGTGTGAAGGGGGCATGTTTTCAAAGCATGTTGTCATATACCGTGCATTCAGCAAATATAAAAATTGTTTATGTTTAATAAGAGTAAACTAAGTTCATGCTTTACATTTCTAAACATGTCAAATCTCACTACAGAAATGGTTGTGAGACAGACATGTGACAAAAGGTTCATCTAGCTGGTGGATATTGTTTAGAACATTAGACATTCACAGCAATGTTTTCCCATAATAATATAGGTTACTCTCATGGAACTCTCATGAAACTCCAAAGGAATAAGACACCTACAGTATATGCGCTAGAAGGTTGTGGGTATATTGCACATTTTTATATAATTTGTTATATAAATGTATTATAGTGTAAAATAGTAAATTATGTTGTTAAAAGGATAGTAAACACCAAAAACGTTATTGTTTAAAAAGTTAGTTCATCCCTTTATTTACCTTTCCCCAGTTTTGCATAACCAACACTGTTGTAGAAATATACATTTTTCACGTCTGTAAATACCTTGTATCTATGCCTCTGCTGACTGCCGCCTTATCTAAGATCTTTTGACAGACTTGCATTTCAGGCAATTGGTGCTGACTCTTAAATAACTCCACGTGCGTGAACATAGTGTTATTTATCATAAAGACATGAACTAACGCACTCTAGCTGTGAAAAACTGTCAAATGCAGAGGCGGCCTTCAAGGGCTTAGAAATTAGCATATGAGCCTACCTAGGTTTAGCTTTCAACTAAGAATACCAATAAACAAAGCAATTTTGATGATAAAAGTAACTTAGAAAGTTGTTTAAAATTACATGTCCTATCTGAATCATGAAAGTATAATTTGGACTATACTATCCCTTTAAAGTAAGACTGCTATTTAAAAATAAAAAAAAAAATAGCCCATGTTATTAAATTTTGGAGTGTTCTTTTCAGGAACAAGATTTTGTGTATATGATTATAATATCCCAAAGTTTTTTTTTTAACTTTACACTCTGTGTTTTTAAAAATAGATGCCTTTTTTAACATTGTATATTTACAGCCGCTAGAAGTTTACCCTGTACTATATGTGACTGTGTTTAGTTTAACTATTATGATTGCACTGTACCAAATGTGATATACTGTATGTTAATAACACTTTTGTTACAGTGCAGCCTTAAAATTAAAAGTAAACATGGTCAGTACAGTGTGAACTTACTATGGTATATTTTTAATAATGCCATTGTATTGTAAAAAAATTGTTCTATTTTAATAACAGACCAGAAGTAAAAACACATTTATTTATGTAGAACAAACATACTTTAATTACATAATATACAGCCAGATTACTAGTTTTGCGTTATGAGCGGCTCGGTAATGACTTGCAAGTTATTTCCACCGCTCACCTTTAATAGCGCTGCTATTAAAGGTTTTCCAAAAACCTGCGTTAGCGGGCAATAAATGGTTGCGTTGAGCTCCATACCGCACACAGATATCAGCGCTGTTTTGAGCTGATTTTACATGCTCGTGCCCGATTTCCCCATAGTCATCAATGGAGAGAGCCGGATAAAAAAAAGCCTAACACCTGCAATAAAGGAGAGTAAAGCTCCGTAACGCAGCCCTATTGATTCCTATGGGGAAAGAAAATTTATGTTTAAACCTAACACCCTAACATAAACCCTGAGTCTAAACACCCCTAATCTGCCGCCTCCGACATCGCAGACACCTACATTACATGTATTAACCCCTAATCTGATGCCCCCAACATCGCCGCCACCTACCTACACTTATTAACCACTAATCTTCTGCCCCGACATCGCCGCCACATAGCTACACTTATTAACCCCTAATCTGCCACGCCCAACGTCTCTGCTGCCACTATACTAAAGTTATTAATCCCTAAACCTCTGGCCTCCCACATCACTAACACTAAATAAATATATTAACCCCTAAACCTAACTCTAACCTTTAGTCTAACCCTAACACTCCTAACTTTTATATAATTAAAATAAATCTAAATAAAAATTAGTATCATTAACTAAATAATTCCTATTTAAAACTAAATACTTACCTATAAAATAAACCCTAAGCTAGCAACAATATAACTAATAGTTACATTGTAGCTATCTTAGGTTTTATTTTTATTTCACAGCTAAGTTTGTATTTATTTTAACTAGGTAGAGTAGTTAGTAAATAGTTATTAAGTATTTACTAACTATCTAGTTAAAATAAATACAAATTTACCTGTAAAATAAAACCTAACCTGCCTTACACTAACACCTAACATTACACTAAAATTAAATAAATTACATTAATTAAACACAATTAACTAAATTACAAAAAAAAATAAACACTAAATTATTCAGCCAATCGGAATTCAAGGGACGCCATCTTGGATGACGTTATTTAAAGGAATCTTCATTCTTCAAGATCCAGTGAAAGAAGAGTATTCTCCGCACTGGATGTCTTGAAGATGGAACCACTCCGCGTCGGAAGGATGAAGATAGAAGATGCCGTCTGGATGAAGACTTCTGCCCGCCTTGAGGACGACTTCTTGCCACTTGGATGAAGACTTCTCCCGGCTTCATTGAGAACTTCTGCCCGCTTGGATGAAGACTTCTCCTGGCTGGATGAGGATGGATGTCCGGTCTTCAAAAACTGTAAATGGATCTTCAGGGGTTAGTTTTAGGTTTTATTAAGGGTTTATTGGGTGGGTTTTATTTTTAGATTAGGGTTTTGGGCAGTGAAAAAGAGCTAAATGCCCTTTTAAGGGCAATGCCCATCCAAATGCCCTTTTCAGGGCAATGGGGAGCTTAGGTTTTTTAGATAGGATTTTATTTGGGGGGTTTGGTTGTGTGTGTGGGGGTTTTACTGTTTGGGTGGTTGTTTGTATTTTTTTTACAGGTAAAAGAGCTGATTTCTTTGGGGCAATGCCCCCCAAAAGGCCCTTTTAAGGGCTATTGGCAGTTTAGTGTAGGCTAGGATTTTTTTTTATTTTGGGGGGCTTTTTTATTTTGATAGGGCTATTAGATTAGGTGTAATTAGTTTAAATATTTGATAATTTATTTTTTGTGTGTAATTTAGTGTTTATTTTTTTTGTAATTTAGTTTTTGTATTTAATTAATGTAATTTATTTAATTTTAGTGTAATGTTAGGTATTAGTGTGAGGCAGGTTAGATTTTATGTAACAGGTAACTTTGTATTTATTTTAACTAGATAGTTAGTAAATAGTTAATAACTATTTACTAACTAGTCTACCTAGTTAAAATAAATACAAACTTAGCTGTGAAATAAAAATAAAACCTAAGATAGCTACAATGTAACTATTAGTTATATTGTAGCTAGCTTAGGGTTTATATTACAGGTAAGTATTTAGTTTTAAATAGGTAATAATAGTAAGTTTTATTTAGATTTATTTTAATTATATTAAAGTTAGGGGTGTTAGGTTTAGGGGTTAATAACTTTAGTAGAGTGGTGGCAGTGAAGTTGGTGGCGGTAGATTAGGGGTTAATAATATTTAACTAGTGTTTGCGATGCGGGAGTGCGGCGGTTTAGGGCTTAATATGTTTATTATAGTAGCGGCGATGTCCGGAGCTGCAGATTAGGGGTTAATAATTTTATTTTAGTGTTTGCGATGTGGGAGGGCCTTGGTTTAGGGGTTAATAGGTAGTTTATGGGTGTTAGTGTACTTTTTAGCACTTTAGTTATGAGTTTTATGCTACAGCTTTGTAGCGTAAAACTCATAACTACTGACTTTAGATGGCGGTACGAATCTTGTCGGTATAGGCTGTACTGCTCACTTTTTGGCCTCCCAGGCAAAACTCGTAACACCGGCGCTATGGAAGTCCCATTGAAAAAGGACTTTTTGAAAGGTGCGGTAGTTACGTTGCGTTGCGGCCAAAAAAGTGTGTGTTACAGCTATACCTACAAGACTGGTAATAGCAGCAGTAGTGAAAAAGCAGCGTTATGAGCCATAACGCAAAACTCGTAATCTACCCGATAGTATTTTACAGTTTAAAACATATATATTTAAAATACATTCTATGCATATATAATTTACCCACAGTCCCCCAGCTCATAAAGGTTTATTATTCATGTACACATTTCACTATTGTATTTTTTGGTTGACATGTTAACTGTATTGCCATTCAATACCGTCTAAAGAGATCATTTACATTAAACATTCGCTGCAGATGGCATCACTGATTTTAACATTCTGCCAGTGGCAGAGAACCATCTCCTTCCATTGGGCAGTAAAATGGCCCTTGGCGAGACTGTTTTCTAACAGTGATTTTATCCCTTTAGAACATTAATGGATGGATTTAATAAGCAGCGGATGCTGCTTTGTCCGCCGGTAGTTACCAGATAGATGGAAACCGCAGTTAAGAAGCAGTGGTTGTAAGACTTAACTTGTCCACCACTTTTTAGGATACAATCTGGATAATTGACACCCCCTGCTAGTGCTAGTAGCCGATTGGCCGCCAGTGAGCAGGGGGCAGCATTGCACAAGCATTTAGCAATGTCAGGTGGAATCTGGTGGCGCTCTACAATTTATCAATAATAATAATAATAACATGGTTCGCTATAGCGAATCATGTCCGCCCGACATTTGGTAAATTGACCCCTAGACCTGCAATCTTGATCATGGTGCGGATACCTTTATATCACAGCACTATTGTGACAATGCTTACGACATCAAGCACTTAAACTGTGACAATAATGATACTTTCGATTAGTTTTGCAGGGGAAAATACCTAGGTGCTATTATATGTTTCTGATAAATTGGCTTAGAATCAATACTACTACAAAGCCACCAACGGGAATCTTTTGTGGATAAGTAGACAAACAGGAAGAACGGGAACTTTTGTGGTCACACCAGAAGCTGTTTTTCTTTACAAAATAATAAATAAAAAAAAGTACAAAATCACTGAAACATCAGTAGGTATCAATTGTCTGTCGAAAAAAAGTTATCTTGTACTTTCTTTAGCGCATACTTGTATAATATAAGAAGAAGAAAATAATTAGTTGTATAAAGAAAAAATTGTAAACTGTTCTGATTTAATTTCTTTTTAGTCTGAATTAAATAATACGTAGGTCAAAAGGTCAAAATAATCTACAAAATGGGAATCAGTTATTTTAGTTCACAAAATCACATACACTTGACAATACAATTACAATTGTAACATGATGTTTCAGATGCCAATACAGAGTATATTTATTTTGCAACATGAGCTCTACACCAGATGAACCACTTTCATTTATTTAGCTAAAAACAATTGAATACCATTCAAATGTCTTCTGGTTTATAAAGTATTCTATACACATACAGTAAAGCAGTCTTTGGTGATTATCATGTGGAATATGAAATTTGATGTTATCTTAGATCTGAACTCTACATGTTCTATACCATTTCAAAACATTTGTTCATTTCTTGGAAAAAATAAACCTTATTGACCACATGCATTTAGTAAGTTCTATCATCCAGGCACTTGAGCAAAATGTTATCAATAATACTGGGGTAAGTTTAGATTTTATAAAATGTGAAGCCTGACACTAAGCTTAATAAGCAAGATATCTTATGTTTGACATAATGTATTTGTATGTTTTTATTTTTTAGCTCCATAGTTGATTACTCTTTGTATCTCATGATATATTTTTTCTTGTGTCCACAGTCATCTCTGTATCGTAGTAATGCCCATGTATTGCTCAGGAAAGTCTGTTCTAGGTATGTTACTTTTTCACTACCTGATTATGTTGATTAACTTTACCTCTGACATTGACCTTTCTTCAACCTGTTGATTTCTGCTGCTGTTCTTGCTTACCTATGGTTGAGCCCTGGCTTAGACAGCATTCTGCCTTTGGAGCCTGATTCTGTGTTGCCTACCTGAAATTATTTCTATTTATGACCTTTGTCCTGGCTGTCCAATCTTTAACACTTACACCAATTCTGCAACTGGAGCACTATAGTTTTTTTAAAGGGGTAGTAAACACCAAAATTGTTACTGTTTAAAAAGAAAGATAATCCCTATATTTACCATTCCCCAGTTTTGCATAACCAAGACTGTTAAAGAAATATACTTTTTACCTCAGTAATTAACTTGTATCTAAGCTTCTGCTCACTGCCTCCTTATCTCAGATCTTTTGACAGACTTGCATTTTAGGCAATTAGTGCTGACTCTTAAATAACTCCACGAGCATGAGAACATACAGCCAGATTACGAGTTTTGCGTTATGAGCTATGCGGTGCTACCGTACAGTTTTTTCTCACCACTCACTTACCTACAGTGCTGGTATTACAGGTTTTTACAAATCCGGCGTTAAAAGGCAAGATGTGAGCATAGAGCAAAATTGAGCTCCATACTGCACTTCAATATCAGCGCTGCTTAAGTGAGCGGCGAGCTGGTCGTACATGCTCGTTCGCGATTTCCCTTCCCCATAGACATCAATGGGGAGAGCCGGCTGATAAAAAGTCTAACACCTGCAAAAAAGCAGCGTAAATCTCAGTAACGCCACCCCATTGATTCCTATGGGGAAACACATTTTATGTTTACACCTAACACCCTAACATGAACCCCGAGTCTAAACACCCCTAATCTTCCACTTATTAACCCCTAATCTGCCGCCCCAGACATTGTGGAAACCTACATTATTCTTATCAACCCCAAATCTGCCGCCCCCAATGTCGCCGCCACTATATTAAATGTATTAACCCCTAAATCTAAGTCTAACCCTAACCCTAACACCCCCTAACTTAAATATAATTTAAATAAGTCTAAATAAAATTACTATATTTAACTAAATGATTTCTATTTAAAACTAAATACTTACCTGTAAAATAAACCCTAAGCTAGCTACAATATAACTAATAGTTACACTGTAGCTATCTTAGGGTTTATTTTTATTTTACAGGCAAGTTTGTATTTATTTTAACTAGGTAGAATAGTTACTAAATAGTTATTAACTATTTAATAACTACCTAGCTAAAATAAATACAAATTGACCTGTAAAATAAAACCTAACCTAAGTTACAATAACACCTAACACTACACTACAAATAAATAAATTAACTAAATTAAATACAATTAAATAAATTAAATTAAATTAGCTAAATCCCAAAAAACCCCCACTAAATTACAGAAAAACAAATTACAGATCATTAAACTAATTACACCTAATCTAATAGCCCTATCAAAATAAAAAAGCCCCCCAAAATAAAAAAACCCTATCCGAAACTAAACTATCAACAGACCTTAAAAGGGCCTTTTGCGGGGCATTGCCCTAAAGAAATCAGCTCTTTTACCTGTAAAAAAAAAATACAAACAACCCCCCCAACAGTAAAACCCAACACCCACACAACCAACCCCCCAAATAAAAGCCTAATCTAAAAAAACCTAAGCTCCCCATTGCGCTGAATTTGAATGGGAATTGCCCTTAAAATGGCATTTAGCTCTATTGCAGGCCCAAAACCCTAACCTAAAAAATAAACCCACCCAATACACCCTTAAAAAAATCCTAATACTAACCCCCGAAGATTCACTTAGCGGGAAAAGTCTTCATCCAAGCTGCAAGATGTCCTCAAGGAAGCCGGCAGAAGTGGTCCTCCAGACGGGCAGAAGTGGTCCTCCAGACAGGCAGAAGTCTTCATCCAGATGGCATCTTCTATCTTCATCCTTCCGACGCGGAGCGGCTCCATCTTCAAGACATCCTGCATGGAGCTTCCTCTTCAAACAACGTCTTCTTCGGAATGAATATCACTTTAAGTGACGTCATCCAAGATGGCGTCTCTTAGATTCCGATTGGCTGCAGTAGTGCAGTGTTGTCCCTGCACTATCATGACCAAACATCCAAAACAATTCAAACAGTATCTGCTTTTTGGCCCCAAGTGTGTCTCCTGGAAAGTGACACTTTTTAGATACAGCATAATCCTTGAGACGTTTTTTTCACTAAGTTACGATTCCAAAAGGCTTGTTGAAGTTTTTTTAGCTAAAGGATCATATATGACATATATTTTTTATATTATATGGATACAGTTTAAGAATTTTTGACATTTGTATGTGCGATTTGGAGTAAATGTGGAGTGTGTTATTGAACTCTTTTAAGATTTATATGTTTAGGAGAAACGGTTTACTATTTTGAGTGCCAGAATTCTGTTTAAAATTCGTATTTTAATTATTTGTAGATTTCAACAAATAAAATTGTGTGATTGTTACACATAGATGTGTAGATTGGATTTGTTTAAAGGGATTCAGTAGGAGTGTATCCCCAAATTAGAGATACAATACCTTTTAGGTGATCTGAAAGATTTATAATCTAAATAAGGATAGTCGTTTAGAGATAATTCGCTAGAACACCGAGAAGCATTTTTAAAATGAAACCCACAGCTTTTAGCGCCATCTAAACCCAGTGTGTTTTTTCTGTACAAATATTAACTACCTTGGAAGGAGGCAGTTACGCTAGATTGGCAAGGTGGGAGTAGTCTAGCGCTTCACTTCATACTTATTGTGTAAATAGGATTGAGCTGGCATTCTATTGGCTCTTCCAATCAGCCAATAGAATGCGAGCTCAATCCTATTGGCTGATTGGATCAGCCAATAGGATTGAAGTTCAATCCTATTGGCTGATTGCATCAGCCAATAGGATTTTTTCTACCTTAATTCCGATTGGCTGATAGAATTCTATCAGCCAATCGGAATCTAAGGGATGCCATCTTGAATGATATAACTTAAAGTGATATTCATTCCGAAGAAGACGTCGTTTGAAGAGGATGCTCCGCACCGGATGTCTTGAAGATGGAACCGCTCTGCGTTGGAAGGATGAAGATAGAAGATGCCGTCTGGATGAAGACTTCTGCCCATCTGGAGGACCACTTCTGCCCGTCTGGAGGACCACTTCTGCCGGCTTCGTTGAGGACATCTTGCCGCTTGGATGAAGACTCCTCCCGGTAAGTGAATCTTCAGGGGTTAGTGTTTGGATTTTTTTTAAGGGTGTATTGAGTGGGTTTATTTTTTAGGTTAGGGCTTTGGGCCTGCAATAGAGCTAAATGCCCTTTCAAGGGTAATGCCCATCCAAATGCCCTTTTCAGGGCAATGGGGAGCTTAGGTTTTTTTAGATTAGGCTTTTATTTGGGGGGTTGGTTGTGTGGGTGGTGGGTCTTACTGTTGTGGGGGTTGTTTGTATTTTTACAGGTAAAAGAGCTGATTTCTTTGGGGCAATGCCCCGCAAAAGGCCCTTTTAAGGGCTATCGATTGTTTAGTTTAGGCTAGGGTTTTTTTTATTTTGGGGGGCTTTTTTATTTTGATAGCTCTATTAGACTAGGTGTAATTAGTTTAAAGATCTGTAATTTTTTTTTCTCTGTAATTTAGTGTTTTTTTGTGTGATTTAGCTAATTTAATTTATTTAATTGTATTTAATTTAGTTAATTTTTTTAATTGTAGTGTAGTGTTAGGTGTTATTGTAACTTAGGTTAGGTTTTATTTTACAGGTCAATTTGTATTTATTTTAGCTAAGTAGTTATTAAATAGTTAATAACTATTTAGTAACTATTCTACCTAGTTAAAATAAATACAAACTTGGCTGTAAAATAAAAATAAACCCTAAGATAGCTACAATATAACTATTACTTATATTGTAGCTAGCTTAAGGGTTATTTTATAGGTAAGTATTTAGTTATAAATAGGAATAATTTAGTTAATTATAGTAATTTTATTTAGATTCATTTAAACTTAGATTTAGGGGTTAATACATTTAATATAGTAGCGGCGTCATTGGGGGCGGCAGATTAGGGGTTTATAAGTGTAGGTAGTTTGCGGTGACATTGAGGACGGGAGATTAGGGGTTAATAAATATAATGTAGGTGTTGGCGATGTTGGGGGCAGCACATTAGGGGTTAATAAGTATAATGTAGGTTGCGGCGAAGTCCGGAGCGGAAGATTAGGGGTTAATAAGTATAATGTAGGTGGCGGCGATGTTAGGGTCGGCAGATTATGGGTTAATAATATTTAACTAGTGTTTATGAGGCGGGAGTGCGACGGTTTAGGGGTTAATATGTTTATTATAGTGGTGGTGATGTCCGGAGTGGCCTCCCAGGACAAACTCGTAATACTGGCGCTATGGAAGTCCCATAGAAAAAAGGGTTTACGAAGTTTATGTAAGTCGTTTTGCGGTAAGGCCAAAAAAGTGTGCGAATGCCCCTAAACCTGCAAGACTCGTAATAGCAGTGGTAGTGAAAAAGCACTGTTAGGACCTGTTAACTCTGCTTTTTCATTTTAACGCAAAACTCGTAATCTAGCCATTAATTTCTTATTAATTCTGACAAAATGTATAATTAATAATATTTAACTAGTGTTTGCGTGGCGGGAGTGCGGCGGTTTAGGGGTTAATATGTTAATTCTAGTGGCGGCGATGTCATGAGCGGCAGATTAAGGGTTAAAATTTTTATTATAGTGTTTGCAATGCAGGAGGGCCTCGGATTAGGGGTTAATAGGTAGTTTATGGGTGTTAGTGTACTTTTTAGCACTTTAGTTATGAGTTTTATGCTACGGCGTTGTAGTGTAAAACTAATAACTACTGACTTTAGAATGCATTAGGAATCTTGGCAGTAGAGGGTGTACAGCTCACTTTTTGGCCTCCCAGGACAGACTCGTAATACCAGCGCTATGGAAGTCCGGTTTGCGGTAAAGCCAAAAAAGTGTGCGGTTCCCCTAAACCTGCAAGATTCGTAATAGCAGTGGTAGTGAAAAAGCAGCGTTAGGACCTGTTAACGCTGCTTTTTCATCTTAACGCAAAACTCGTAATCTAGCCGAATGTTATTTATATGAAACACATAAACTAACGCCATCTAGCTGTGAAAAACTGTCAAATGCATTCAGATGAGATGTGGCCTTCAAGGGCTTCGAAATTAGCATATGAGCCTACCTAGGTTTAGCTTTCAACTAAAAATAACAGAGAACAAAGCAACTGTGATGATAAAAGTAAATTAGAAAGTTGTTTAAAAATTGCATGCCCTATCTGAATCATGAAAGTTTAATTTGAACTTTACTATCCCTTTAAGTCAAGATAATCGTCTTCTGCACTAGATTTTATATCAAGTTTTACTGGTGGGTCAAACTCTAGGGCAACCTCTAGTTGTAAACCTCCTCAGCAACTGGGATCTCTTTTGATTAGACACATCGCTGTACCATGTTACAATATTTAATATTAATCAAAATCTTTTTTTCTTTTTCATAATTAGTCATGTTAACATGAAATTAGCTTGGATATTCTCTATTTGCTATACAAGCTTAATGATTTTTTATTGTTATTTTTCATATTACTTTTGTCTTATGTGTAGAAAGGATTCAGACTTTAGCTATTTTGTGATTTCTTACAGATGTTGTCCGAGTCTGATAAAATCATAAACATTTGAATATGTTATCCCTCTGATATTATGAACATCAGGATTCTTACACAATGCAACCAGTGGCAAAGAAGAACATATTAAAAAAATAATCTGTGATTACTAAAGACTGCATTAGTTGTTTAATTGCAGATAATTAAGTATGTTTAGGTGCTTAATTAATGATGTGTGCAATAAACCCCTTTCCTATCATTTCAAGTGCGTTTGTTTAATTTAAAGGGACAGTCAAGTCCAAAAAAGCTTTTATGATTCAAATAGGGCAGTGATTTGCAACCTTTTTTTTTGCCGTGGCACGCTTTTTTTCATTAAAAAATCCTGTGGCACACCACCATCCCAAAATTTTGCAAAATCACACATTGTAGCCTAATACAGGATATATATATATACACACACACACACACACACTGTACTGTGCTGTCATGCCATGCCTCCTACAAACTATACATGACATATTGACATTCATTCACAAACAATCATAATGATTGTCTGTGAATGAATGTCAATGTCATGGTTGTAAATGATGCCTGATGAGCCTGTCAGATACCTCCCAATATTTCAAAATTTGAAAGAGGGACACCCCCGCACTGTTGTCAGTCTGCCGCGGCACACCTGAGGATCTCTCACGGCACACTAGTGTGCCACGGCACACTGGTTGAAAAACACAGAAATAGGGAATGTAATTTTAAACAACTTTACAATTTACTTTTATCATCAATTTTGCTTTGTTCTCTTGGTATTCTTAGTTTAAAGCTAAACCTAGGATGTTCAAATGCTAATTTCTTAGACTTTGAAGGCCACCTCTAATCTAAATGCATTTTGATAGTTTTCACAACTAGAGGGCATTAGTTCATGTGTTTCATATAGATAACATTGAGCTTATGCATGTGAATTTACCGTGGAGTCAGCTCTGATTGACTAAAATGCAAGTCTATCAAAAGAACTGAAATAAGGGGGCAGTCTGCTGAGGCTTAGATACAAGGTTATTACAGAGGTAAAACGTGTATAATTATAACTGTGTTGGTTATGCAAAATTGAGGAATGGGTAATTAAGGGATTATCTATATTTTAAAACAACAAAAATTCTGGTGTTGACTGTCTCTTTAAATATAAAATATTTAAAGGGACAAAAAAGTAAAAATTAAATGTTCATGATTCGGATCCAGCATGTCATTTTAAACAACTTGAAATACATTAAAATAATTACATTAAATATATTAAAATATTTAATTAAATATTAATTAAAAACATTAAAATAAAGTGAAACACTCATAAATACACTTTCAGATAAAAAATATTAATATCTGTGTCTCAATATGTGTCTGTGCATATATATGCATATACAGTATGTATATACTTGCATGTTTCTGTGTTTTTATATGTATATACATACATATATAGACATATAAACACATACTGTATATACACATGTATATACTTTGGAGCCCTTTCCAGTTAAATACCTCAAAACTTGAAAAAACATTTTAAATAAATTGTAATCATTTATAATGTGTTAACTAGGTATTCAATGTAAATATTTTACATTTCAATGTTCTTCACTTTAAAGAAAATTAAGTATTTTTAAATATATATTTCTATATCTATCTGTATATACAGTGTATCTTTACCTATATATTCATATAGATATAGATATTCAAAATTAAAAACTATCATATATATATATATGTAAGTCTGAGGACGGGGGTGAAACCCCGAAACGTCACTTGTTACACAGTAAAGGTTTTTTGTGGATATAAACGGAGAGTGCCTGCCTATTTCCTGGACTATCTAACTAGCATGCTGTGCACCCCGGATCATAATTGAGAGTGCTATACTTTAATGAGTTGTATATATATATATATATATATATATATAGATAGATAGATAGATAGATAAATATATATATTTTAAAATAAAAATAAAATTTTCTTTAATGTGAAGAACACTGGAATGTAAAATATTCATAATTATCTTTGGGTTTAGCACTGTAGGTCTTAAACAGTGTCGGGTTAGCACATAAACGATAAGTGCTAGGTTTTTTAAAGCACGTGTCATTGAAGTCTATGGAGAGAAGAAGTTACTGTGGTCACGATATCAGAAATACTGAAGTTAGTGTGCATAGGGGTTCACTCTCACTCTGTCTTTTACTTTCAACTTGGAATAAGCACGCTAACCGGCCTGTGTTAAAAGTTTACTTTAAGATCGGTTAGCGCGCAAGCGAAATCCAATAGCGCGCCACTTGTATTCTGGCTCATACTGTGTTAAAAATTAGAGGATACACAGATCTATATAGGAATCCTGTGCTATGTTTCAGTGAAAAGACAGAAAGGACCGGCAACATTTAAAACATAAACTCAACATAAGGAGGTAAAAACAATATTTTTTCTTACTAACACAATGTTCTGGGAAATCTTATCTTTGACAAATATTGCTCACAAATTCACAGTATTATAGGTTGGAGGTTTTTAAATTCTTCTTAACAGCTCTTGAATCTGTAGCCACAGATTATGATGAACACTTTACAAGACTGTAATACAAGGTGAAACAGCGTTGAATTAATCAAGATTGAATAAAAAGTACTCAGTATCACTTGGCATAACGGGTCAGCAGTGCATTCACCGCTGAACTGAACTGTGCTATTTTCCCATGGCTTTTTAGTAAAATAAAACCCAGATGACAATGGGAAATATAGCAAGAGGAGAAGAGGGGGCTGAGGGATTCAGAGGGGGGATACAGTGAAAGGGAAAGAAACAGAAGGAGAGATAGTGAGAGAGAGAGAGAGAGAGAGAGAGGGGCATGAGAACAGGTAGTGAGAGATAAAAAGCAAGGAGAAGCAGTGAGACAGAGATAGACAAGGTGGGTTATAGGAAAAGTAAATGATGTAGCAACAGGGAGAGTGAGGGAGATGAAAGACTTACATGATCGGATGAGGAGCAGAAGCAGTGCGAGTGTCAGGAGGATTAGTGTAACTGTGATTAAAAAGAACGAAAGAGACATTACAGGCACATAACACGAGAGGGGTAGGCAGAAAAATATAATAGATTGTTTAAAAAAGAGGCAGAATACTGCAAAAAAATGAAATATATAGTATATAGTATATATATATATATATATATATATATATATATATATATATATATATATATATACAACTTTAACAGGTAAGTCCAGCACCTTTCTTAATGCTATTTTTTTCAGCATTTTTTCAGCAACCTTTTTCAAGATTATAGCAGTGCACGACCACTGAGTGGGGTCTGCCAGCCCACATTTATGGATATGATAAAGCAAGATAGCGTCAGCACTTCTTCATACAAAATTCCACTTTATTGAGGTTTCAGACAAAGATAAAAACAGCGACGTTTCGAGTCAACACAGACCCTTAGTCATGCAATGGATTATGGGGAAAAATCACCTTCTTTTATAACACCTGTGTATCAATTAACTTGATTTACCTGCATACATTCAAATTACCATTTTGGATTTTTGACCCCTAACAGGTCAGAATGGTCAGTAAATAATCTTTGTATCTAAATCACAGTTTTTCATTATATGATAGAAAGTTCCTATCTAGTGATTATAACCCAAGACTATATTACAACACATATTATTAAAAACATATCATACAAAATTACAGAATTACTCTACATTAATACTTATAAAAACAAATGAAGATCATAGTCTTTGTTTAGACCATTCGGACTAAGTGTTTTTAGATGCTGTATCCACCATACCGCTCTTTTCTTTAACAGTAACTCTCTGTTACCCCCTCTCCTTCGTTTTGGTATGTGGTCAATTACTTGGAATCGTAACTGGCTAACTGTATGTCCAGCATTGATAAAATGGGATGACACGGGCAGTGTCATATCCTTACATCTAATGGAAGATTTATGGGCACTTATCCTATCTTTAATGGGGTTAATGGTCTCTCCCACATAGCCCCGCCCACATGGACACTTAAGGATATACACCACATGATCAGTGTTACATGTATATAAGCCTTTAATTTCACGTTTTTTATTATCATTTATCTGTGCTATGTATTTCCCCTTGATCATGGAATTACATTGAGCACAGTTGAGACAGGGGTATGATCCTTTATTAGCTGTTGTAAGGTAATTTATAGTATCTTTCTTACTAGTGCCCACATCTGATTTTACCACTAGGTCTCTAATGTTTTTGACCCTCTTAAAGGAATTAATTGGTGGTTTACTAAATTCCTCAATATGTGGATTCGTTTTATTTATTATATACCAATGTTTTTTAACATTTCTTGTGATGTTATTACTGAATTGATTATATACTGAAGAAAAGATAAGTTGTTTTTTATCAATCTGATTTTTATTTTTACTCTTATTTGATATTAGATCATTAGTTTCTCTAGTTTTCAATTTAACTGTTTGTTCATTAGTGGTTATGACAGCTTGAGGGTAACCCCTATCGGTAAATTGTTTTCCCATTTGCTTTAATCTTACTTCTTGCAGGTCTTTTTCTTTTACATTGCGCATCGTTCTAAGGAACTGGCTCTTAGGGATAGCGTTAAATACCCTATGTGGATGGTAGCTGTCAAAGTGAAGCAATGTATTGCGGTCTGTTGGTTTGCAGTATAGGTCTGTTACTAAACAGATACTATAAATTACCTTACAACAGCTAATAAAGGATCATACCCCTGTCTCAACTGTGCTCAATGTAATTCCATGATCAAGGGGAAATACATAACACAGATAAATGATAATAAAAAACGTGAAATTAAAGGCTTATATACATGTAAAACTGATCATGTGGTGTATATCCTTAAGTGTCCATGTGGGCGGGGCTATGTGGGAGAGACCATTAACCCCATTAAAGATAGGATAAGTGCCCATAAATCTTCCATTAGATGTAAGGATATGACTCTGCCCGTGTCATCCCATTTTATCAATGCTGGACATACAGTTATAAAATAACAGAAAACAGGAGCGCTAAAAAGCTAAAGGTGTCTCTAAACGTGATTATAATAAAATAAAACCAGGTATATCCTGCAAATAAAGTGCTATCAAAAACAAGATCTAAATGAATTCAAAGTGCTATTCATTCATGGTGTGTATATACAGTAGAAAACGAAATACTTAATATTACAAGTTACAAAGGGTATCCCTTTAAACAGTACACTAGTGTTCTTAATATGTATAAGATACTGAGGTTGAAAGAAGAGACCAAATCTTACATTTAAAAAGGGACTATGCCAATTTAATATACTTCATAAAGCATAAAAGAACGATATTAGACAATATTCTTAAAATAGTATAAATGCATAAAACTAACGGACGTCTTCGTTAAAAATAAAAATAAAACTCAGGTTGCCACCACATAAAAATATATATAGAGGAAGATCCGTTATTGTGGGCCAATGGAGCTAATAACAGTTCAAGTTGGAAAGATATCAGGAGTAAATTCCACAGTTCATACTCTAAGTTAGCGATCAACCGCAGGCTTACCCCCACACTGTGTGTGTTCTGAAGTCTCTGTGTTCAAAGTTACCGCGCGTAGCGGGGGGTGACGTCACCTTTATGGGCGCTGTCCTCGATCGGCCCTCCTGATTGGTCCTTTGTCGGAGCGGCTTTAGAAGGTAACTGAAATTTCCGCTACCAAAGTATCTGCTCTTAAGTGTATAACAACACGCAAGATACCTTTGAAGGAGTGATGTGTGAAAAAAATAGCTCTGTCCAATCCTCAAACTGAGGGAGCTCTGATTTTTTCTCTGCGGAAAAGTTCCGTGCAGTAGTACCCTTGTCGGATTCTGTCGACCTTGTTTGCCAATAATGTCAGTCTCTGCCGGTCCAGCTGACAATTGCAGATTCTTTGTTATATCAAGGGTAACGAATTCCAACAGCAATGCACACTCACAAGTGTAGCTCCAGCTTAGAATGTGAATAAATAACTATAATTGTGACTTCATCAACGCGTTTCTCCCTATACAGGGCTTTTTCAAGATGAGTTAGTCACAACATATGCACCTTTTTTAAAGATGTATCCCAAATTTCATTGGTCCAAAGTTAATTGGTAGTTTACTAAAGGTGGAATTTTATCTTGAATTGCAAAAAAGAATATCTCTTCAATATTTAAGGTGGTATTGGCAAACCTGATTAGTGAGGCAACCAATCCTAAGCAGTATATTTCATAATATTAAATAAATGATTTAATATAAGAAAAAAAGTGTAAAAATGAAAAATAAATAAATATACTGAATTATTACTAAAATAATTTGTTAACCTAGTTTACTAGCAGCATAACTGTAATATGTCATGATTTGACACTTAAGTAAATACAATATACACGTATGATATAAAGATAAAAAGAATAAAACAGATAAATATAGGGGGCTTAAAATTAGTAATATCTTAGTCTAAACCGGTTAACGGCATTAGCTAGTCTAATAAGAAAGGGGAGATATCCAACTCAGAGTTTAGACCTGCAGGATATAATGTGTCATGCTTATATATAAATTCAGCCTCTTTCAGTTTTAGAAATTTTTCTATGTTCCCTCCTCTCCCAATTTTGTTTAATATGCATTATCGCCCAATATTTTAAATCTTTTGTTTTCCCATTATGTGTATGTTTAAAATGTTTGTACAGATTAGTGTCTTCAACTCCTTTCTCAATGCATAAGAGATGTTCCCTTATTCTATCTCTTATCATTCTTTTAGTCTCTCCAAAATACACCAGATTACATGTGCATTTGATAACATAGACTACCCCTTTGGTTGAGCACCTGATACATTCCTTAATGATAATTTCATCTCCTGACTTGTGCAAATTTATAGTACTTCTTTTGTCGCTATGCTTGCACGCCTTGCAGGAGTAGCAGGGGAAAAAAACGGATATCTTTTCTCCATCTAAATTCTTTTGTATGAAGCATCGTTTTTTATTTCCATTTCGAGCACTAGGTGCCAGAATGGATTTAAAATTTTTTGTTTTTTTAAAAATCATTCTGGGTTTGTCTGGAAGTGAACTTCCCAATATGGGGTCAGCTTTGAGTATGGACCAATGTTTATTTAAAATTTTCCTCATAATACCATGATCAATGTTATATTCCATAATAAATGGGACATTTATCTTTTCTGTATTTTCATTGGGGTGTTTTTGTTTATATGAAAGTAGTGCTTCTCTATCTGTCTCTCTTGCCCTATTTACAGCCCTATTTACAACCTCATCATTATATCCCCCTATCTTTAAATTTGTCAATTAGAGTTATAATTTGGTTCTCAAAATCTGAGGGTCTGGAACAGTTCTTTTTTATTCTCAGGCTTTGGCCAACAGGGATATTATCCTTCCATTGTTGGAGGTGGCAACTATTAGCATGTATAAAATTGTGGGAGTCCACCTCCTTAAAATGTGTCTTTGTTTCCAAACTATTATTAATTGCCATAATTTCTAAGTCTAAAAAGACAACACTTTCTTTACTATAATCGAATGTAAAATGCATACCCATATTGTTGGCATTCATATCAGAAAACAAAATTTACTAACTCTACTTCGGACCCCCGCCATATTATCAGGACATCATCTATGTACCGCTTATAGAGCACGAGGTTCGCACCATAGTCACTAACCTGGAAGAAAAGACTCCCTCCCAGCTGCCAACAAACAGGTTGGCGTAACTTGGTGCGAACCTCGTGCCCATAGCGGTACCCTCTATCTGTAGATAGAACTTATCGTTGTACATAAAATAATTATTTCTCAATATAAAAGTTATGCTCTTTAGTAGAAAATCCTTTTGCTCTGACTTCATGTCTGGATCAGTGTCTAGATATTTCTTAATAGCCTTAATTCCCTTCTCATGATCTATTATAGTATATAATGATGTTATATCTCCAGTAACTAGGATGAGATTATCTTGCCAGTCTATCTGTTCTAAAATGTTGAGGACTTGCGTTGAGTCTTTTAGATATGAATCTAGTTTTTTGACAAATTTCTGTAAATAAGTATCAACGTACTGTGAAAGATTTGAGGATAATGCCCCTATGCCCGAAATGATCGGTCTACCCGGTGGTCGAGTCAGATTTTTATGTATCTTGGGAAGGAAGTAGAATACCGGGACCCTAGGATGACCAGGGTCCAGGAACTCCACCTCCTTCCCATTCAGTATTCCCACATTTTTTCCTTCTATTATTAATTTTTTAAGAGCAGCGGCAAACTTATTTGTGGGGTTTAAATCAAGACGCTTATATGTTTTATTGTCACCCAACAGTCTCATAGCTTCTAATTCGTAATAGCTAGTGTCCATCACTACAATCCCGCCGCCCTTGTCGGCGGGCTTGATAGTGATCTCACGATTCTTTTGTAGTTTTTCTAAAATAAGTGTGTCTTTTTTGGTCATATTCTTTTTTAAAAATTTTTATGGCTGACTATTCTTTAGATCCCTTAAGGCCATTTGCTCAAAAGTCTCCAGATAGTTTCCTTTTGCCGAGACTGGGTTAAACGTTGACTTTAATCTGAGGTTGGTGTGGACAAAATTATCTTGTTTTGTTTTGGCTCTATTGATTGAGGCTTTTTCAAGAGGACTTTTCATGTAGAAACGTTTTAAAGTAAGGTTTCTCACAAAATTTTTTATATTGATATGAGTATTAAATTTATTTAATCTGCTACTGGGTGCAAAAGAAAGGCCGTGACTGAGAATTCTTACCTCGTCGTCCTGTAGGGCAACACTACTAATGTTAAAACACCCCCATTTTTCTTCACCTCCCCCTTTTTGCTTCTTGTGCTGATCCTACTTCCTCTTGTCCCTCTAGAGGTCTTTTTTTGCTTTTGTTTGTCCAATACATTTGTCTTGTTGCTTTCCACAAGTTCTTTTGAAGTGCCCTCCCTCAGAGGGCTCTTCCCTAAAAAAGAGGCCTCATTCTCTCTATGTCTTATTTCATCTGTTACATAATTGAGGGGGGTATACCTATTTCTCACTGGTGTTTCCCATTCATCTTTGTTGTCCCAAATGGGTCTATTAGTCCTATGTGGTACTGGTCTATTTTGATCTGAATAATTATTATAGTTGTTATTTCTTGCTCCCGAATAGTGTTCATTCTGTCTATCATATCTATTGGAATTCCTATAATCATAACTGTCTTTATAATATGTCCTATTATTATAGGAGTAGTCTGATCTCCAAGACCTATTATAATCCCTACTGTCTCTCTCGCTATTTCTATAGTTATTATGCCTCGGGAAATTACTATTATAATTATAGTTTCTATTTTCTTTTCTTTTGTTATGGTCAACTATCGTCCATTCCTCTTTAGAGGTTTTGGATTCCATATTACTGGTGGCATTATCTGTGTCTAGATTTGGTTTCTTTGTGTCTCTATCCAGCTTTTTCCATTTGGTTTTTAAAATATCCTTATTCAATGTGTCTAGCCTTTCAATCATATCTTTTTGTTTATCTTTAAAGGCCATCGACTTTTTATCTTTCAGTTTATCTTTAATTTCTATTATATCTTTCTCTAGATCTACTAGAGTATCTTTTCTAGATTTCTTTAAGATTTCCATTAAATCTCCTGAAGCTTTAGATAGTACTTCCTCCCATTCTTTTTGGAAGATCTCTTTTAATGGAAAAGCACATGTTTTAGTTAGAATCAAACCTTTAGGGATTAGACCCTTTCCAATATATTTATTAAGGAAGACAATCTCAGTTTTTTGTTTTAATTCTTTAACTAAGAGTTTTTCCAGTTTAATCATAATGTCTTCCAGACTTTCAAATTCTTTAATACTCTCTATCTCATCTTCTTTATGTTCATGTAATTCTTTATATAGGTGATCCCTAAATTCAAAGATGTCTTCCATATTGGAAGGAGGAGACATCACTATGTGAGCTAATAATTTAAATAAATGTGATATTCAAATGAGTCGATTTTAGAAATAATTTAGAATAATTTTCAAATAATTTTATAGAATTTTTTAGTGGATTTTACTTCACACTTTATTGTAATTTTTCACAATACAACATTAATTATTAGAAGAGTTTTTTCTAAAATCGACTCATTTGAATATCACATTTATTTAAATTATTAGCTCACATAGTGATGTCTCCTCCTTCCAATATGGAAGACATCTTTGAATTTAGGGATCACCTATATAAAGAATTACATGAACATAAAGAAGATGAGATAGAGAGTATTAAAGAATTTGAAAGTCTGGAAGACATTATGATTAAACTGGAAAAACTCTTAGTTAAAGAATTAAAACAAAAAACTGAGATTGTCTTCCTTAATAAATATATTGGAAAGGGTCTAATCCCTAAAGGTTTGATTCTAACTAAAACATGTGCTTTTCCATTAAAAGAGATCTTCCAAAAAGAATGGGAGGAAGTACTATCTAAAGCTTCAGGAGATTTAATGGAAATCTTAAAGAAATCTAGAAAAGATACTCTAGTAGATCTAGAGAAAGATATAATAGAAATTAAAGATAAACTGAAAGATAAAAAGTCGATGGCCTTTAAAGATAAACAAAAAGATATGATTGAAAGGCTAGACACATTGAATAAGGATATCTTAAAAACCAAATGGAAAAAGCTGGATAGAGACACAAAGAAACCAAATCTAGACACAGATAATGCCACCAGTAATATGGAATCCAAAACCTCTAAAGAGGAATGGACGATAGTTAAACATAACAAAAGAAAAGAAAATAGAAACTATAATTATAATAGTAATTTCCCGAGGCATAATAACTATAGAAATAGCGAGAGAGACAGTAGGGATTATAATAGGTCTTGGAGATCAGACTACTCCTATAATAATAGGACATATTATAAAGACAGTTATGATTATAGGAATTCCAATAGATATGATAGACAGAATGAACACTATTCGGGAGCAAGAAATAACAACTATAATAATTATTCAGATCAAAATAGACCAGTACCACATAGGACTAATAGACCCATTTGGGACAACAAAGATGAATGGGAAACACCAGTGAGAAATAGGTATACCCCCCTCAATTATGTAACTGATGAAATAAGACATAGAGAGAATGAGGCCTCTTTTTTAGGGAAGAGCCCTCTGAGGGAGGGCACTTCAAAAGAACTTGTGGAAAGCAACAAGACAAATGTATGGACAAACAAAAGCAAAAAAAGACCTCTAGAGGGACAAGAGGAAGTAGGATCAGCACAAGAAGCAAAAAGGGGGAGGTGAAGAAAAATGGGGTGTTTAACATTAGTAGTGTTGCCCTACAGGACGACGAGGTAAGAATTCTCAGTCACGGCCCTTTCTTTTGCACCCAGTAGCAGATTAAATAAATTTAATACTCATATCAATATAAAAAAATTTGTGAGAAACCTTACTTTAAAACGTTTCTACATGAAAAGTCCTCTTGAAAAAGCCTCAATCAATAGAGCCAAAACTAAAACAAGATAATTTTGTCCACACCAACCTCAGATTAAAGTCAACGTTTAACCCGAGTCTCGGCAAAAGGAAACTATCTGGAGACTTTTGAGCAAATGGGCCTTAAGGGATCTAAAGAATAGGTCAGCCATCAAAAGTTTTAAAAAAGAATATGTACCAAAAAAGACACACTTATTTTAGAAAAAACTACAAAAGAATCGTGAGATCACTATAAAGCCCGCCGACAAGGGCGGCGGGATTGTAGTGATGGACACTAGCTATTACGAATTAGAAGCTATGAGACTGTTGGGTGACAATAAAACATATAAGCGTCTTGATTTAAACCCCACAAAAAAGTTTGCCGCTGCTCTTAAAAAATTAATAATAGAAGAAAAAAAACATAATTTATGCTTACCTGATAAATTTATTTCTCCCAGTCCACGGATCATCCATTACTTATGGGATATTAACTCCTCCCCAACAGGAAGTGCAAGAGGATTCACCCAGCAGAGCTGCTATATAGCTCCTCCCCTAACGGCCATTACCAGTCATGCGACCGAAAACATGCAGAGAAAGGAAAACCATAGGGTACAGGTGGGTGACTGTAGTTTAATGGAAAAATTACCTGGCCTTAAAGTGACAGGGGCGGGCCGTGGACTGGATACACTACAAGAGAAATAAATTTATCAGGTAAGCATAAATTATGTTTTCTCTTGTTAAGTGTATCCAGTCCACGGATCATCCATTACTTATGGATACAATACCAAAGCTAAAGTACACGGATGACGGGAGGGACAGGCAGGCTCTTTATACGGAAGGAACCACTGCCGTGAAGAAACCTTTCTCCCAAAAACAGCCTCCGAAGAAGCAAATGTGTCAAATTTGTAAAATTTGGAAAAAGTAGAAGAGAAGACCAGTTGCAGCCTTGCAAATCTGTTCAACAGAAGCCTCATTCTTAAAGGCCCAAGTGGAAGGCCACAGCTCTAGTAGAATGTGCTGTAATTTCTTCAGGGAGGGCTGGCTGTCCAGCAGTCTCATAGGCTAACCGTATTATGCTACGAAGCCAAAAGGAGAGAGAGGTAGCCGAAGCTTTTTGACCTCTCCTCTGACCAGAATAAACGACAAACAGGGAAGACGTTTGTCGAAAATCCTTAGTTGCCTGTAGATAAAATTTCAGGGCACGAACTACGGTCTAGATTGTGTAGCAGACGTTCCTTTTTCGAAAAGGATTAGGACACAAAGATGTAACCACAATCTCTTGGATTGATATTCCTGTTAGTGACCACCTTAGGTAGGAACCCCAGGTTTAGTATGCAGAACTACCTTGTCTGAATGAAAAATCAGGATAAGGAGAATCACAATGTAAGGCAGATAACTCAGAGACTCTTCGAGCCGAGGAAATCGCCATTAAAAACAGAACTTTCCAAGATAACCAACCTTGATATCAATGGAATGAAGGGGTTTCAAACGGAAACCCCCTGTAAAACATTAAGAACTAAGTTCAAACTCCATGGTGGAGCAACAGTTTTAAAACACAGGCTTGATCCTAGCTAAAGCCTGACAAAAAGCTTGAACGTCCGGGAACTTCTGACAGACGTGTTGGTGTAAAAGAATGGACAGAGCTGAAATCTGTCCCTTTAAGGAACTAGCTGATAAACCCCTTTTCTAAACCTTCTTGTAGAAAAGACAATATCCTCGGAATCCTAACCTTACTCCATGAGTAACTCTGGATTCGCACCAATATAAGTATTTGCGCCATATCTTATGGTAAATCTTTCTGGTAACAGGCTTCCTACCTGTATTAAGGTATCAATAACTGACTCAGAAAAAACCATGTTTTGATAAAATCAAGCGTTCAATTTCAAGCAGTCAGCTTCAGAGAAATTAGATTTTGATGTTTGAAGGGACCCTGGATCAGAAGGTCCTGTTTCAGAGGTAGCGACCAAGGTGGACAGGATGACATGTCACTAGATCTGCATACCAAGTCCTGCGTGGCCATGCAGGCGTTATTAGAATCACTGATGCTCTCTCCTGTTTGATTCTGGCAATCAATCGAGGAGCATCGGAAGGGTGGAAACACATAAGCCATCCCGAAGGTCCAAGGTGCTGTCAAAGCATCTATCAGAACCGCTCCCCGGATCCCTGGAATCTCGGACACGTAACGAGGAAGCTTGGCGTGTCTGTACGAGGACGCCATGAGATCTATCTCTAGGTTTGCCCCAACGTCGAAGTATTTGGGCCAAAGACCCTCCGGGATGAAGTATCCCACTCCCCCGGATTTGAAAAGTCTGACGACTTATGAAATCCGCCTCCCAGTTCTCCACTCCCGGATGTGGATAGCTTGACAGGTGGCAGAGTGAGACTCTGCCCAGCGAATTATCCTTGATAACTTCCATCATTGCTAGGGAGCTTCTTGTCCCTCCCTTGATGGTTGATGTAAGCTACAGTCGTGATGTTGTCCGGACTGAAACCTGAGTAACACCCCGAGTTGTAACTGGGGCCAAGCCAGAAGGGCATTGAGAAACTGCTCCAATTCCAGAATGGTTATTGGTAGGAGACTCTCCCTCCTGATGCCATTGTCCCTGAGCCTTCAGAGAATTCCAGACAGCGCCCCAACCTAGTAGGCTGGCGTCTGTTGTTACAATTGTCCAGTCCGGCCTGCTGAATGGCATCCCCCTGGACAGATGTGCCGAGGAAAGCCACCATAGAAGAGAAATTTCTGGTCTCTTGATCCAGATTCAGAGTAGGGGGACAAGTCTGATTAATCCTCATTCCACTGACTTAGCATGCACAATTGCAGCGGTCTGAGATGTAGACTGTGCAAAAGGGTACTATGTCCATTGCTGCTACATTAAGCCGATCACCTCCATGCATTGAGCTACTGACCGGGTGTTGAATGGAATGAAGGACACGGCATGCATTTTGAAGCTTTGTTAACCTGTCTTCTGTCAGGTAAATCTTCATTTCTACAGAATCTATAAAGAGTCCCCAAGAAGGGAACTCTTGTGAGTGGAAAGAGAGAACTCTTCTTTTCGTTCACCTTCCATCCATGCGACCTTAGAAATGCCAGTACTAACTCTGTATGAGACTTGGCAGTTTGAAAGCTTGAAGCTTGTATAAGAATGTCGTCTAGGTACGGAGCTACCGCAATTCCTCGTGGTCTTAGTACCGCCAGAAGAGCACACAGAACCTTTGTGAAGATTCTCGGAGCCGTAGCCAATCCGAATGGAAGAGCTACAAACTGGTAATGCCTGTCTAGAAAGGCAAACCTTAGATACCGGTAATGATCTTTGTGAATCGGTATGTGAAGGTAAGCATCCTTTAAATCCACTGTGGTCATGTACTGACCCTTTTGGATCATGGGTAAAATTGTCCGAATAGTTTCCATTTTGAACGATGGAACTCTTAGGAATTTGTTTAGGATCTTTAAATCCAAGATTGGCCTGAAAGTTCCCTCTTTTTTGGGAACCACAAACAGATTTGAGTAAAACCCTTGTCCTTGTTCCGACCGCGGAACCGGATGGATCACTCCCATTAATAAAAGATCTTGTACGCAGCGTAGAAACGCCTCTTTCTTTATTTGGTTTGTTGACAACCTTGACAGATGAAATCTCCCTCTTGGGGGAGAGAATTTGAAGTCTAGAAGGTATCCCTGAGATATGATCTCTAACGCCCAGGGATCCTGGACATCTCTTGCCCAAGCCTGGGCGAAGAGAGAAAGTCTGCCCCCCACTAGATCCGTTCCCGGATCGGGGGCCCTCGATTCATGCTGTCTTAGGGGCAGCAGCAGGTTTCCTGGCCTGCTTGCCCTTGTTCCAGGACTGGTTAGGTCTCCAGCCTTGTCTGTAGCGAGCAACAGCTCCTTCCTGTTTTGGTGCAGAGGAAGTTGATGCTGCTCCTGCTTTGAAATTACGAAAGGAACGAAAATTAGACTGTCTAGCCTTAGGTTTGGCTCTGTCTTGAGGCAGGGCATGGCCTTTACCTCCTGTAATGTCAGCGATAATTTCTTTCAACCCGGGCCCGAATAAGGTCTGCCCTTTGAAAGGTATATTAAGCAATTTAGATTTAGAAGTAACGTCAGCTGACCAGGATTTTAGCCACAGTGCTCTGCGTGCCTGAATGGCGAATCCGGAATTCTTAGCCATAAGTTTAGTTAAATGTACTACGGCATCTGAAATAAATGAGTTAGCTAACTTAAGGGCTTTAAGCTTGTGTGTAATCTCATCTAATGGAGCTGATTCAAGTGTCTCTTCCAGAGACTCAAACCAAAATGCTGCTGCAGACGTGACAGGCGCAATGCATGCAAGAGGTTGCAATATAAAACCTTGTTGAACAAACATTTTCTTAAGGTAACCCTCTAACTTTTTATCCATTGGATCTGAAAAGGCACAGCTATCCTCCACCGGGATAGTGGTACGCTTAGCTAAAGTAGAAACTGCTCCCTCCACCTTAGGGACCGTTTGCCATAAGTCCCGTGTGGTGGCGTCTATTGGAAACATCTTTCTAAATATCAGAGGGGGTGAGAACGGCACACCGGGTCTATCCCACTCCTTAGTAACAATTTCAGTAAGTCTCTTAGGTATAGGAAAAACGTCAGTACTCGCCGGTACCGCAAAATATTTATCCAACCTACACATTTTCTCTGGTATTGCAACTGTGTTACAATCATTCAGAGCCGCTAACACCTCCCCTAGTAATACACGGAGGTTTTCCAGCTTAAATTTAAAATTTGAAATATCTGAATCCAGTTTGTTTGGATCAGAACCGTCACCCGCAGAATGAAGCTCTCCGTCCTCATGTTCTGCAAATTGTGACGCAGTGTCTGACATGGCCCTAATATTATCAGCGCACTCTGTTCTCACCCCAGAGTGATCACGCTTACCTCTTAGTTCTGGTAATTTAGCCAAAACTTCAGTCATAACAGTAGCCATATCCTGTAATGTGATTTGTAATGGCCGCCCAGATGTACTCGGCGCTACAATATCACGCACCTCCCGAGCGGGAGATGCAGGTACTGACACGTGAGGCGAGTTAGTCGGCATAACTCTCCCCTCGTTGTTTGGTGAAATATGTTCAATTTGTACAGATTGACTTTTATTTAAAGTAGCATCAATACAGTTAGTACATAAATTTCTATTGGGCTCCACTTTGGCTTTAGCACATATAGCACAGATATCTTCCTCTGAATCAGACATGTTTAACACACTAGCAAATAAACTAGCAACTTGGAAATACTTTTCAAGTAATTTACTATAATATGAAAACGTACTGTGCCTATAAGAAGCACAGAAAAAGTTATGACAGTTGAAAATTAATAAACTGAAAAGTTATAGCATCAAATCTTTGTAAAAAAACACAATTTTAGCAAAGGATTGCTCCCATTAGCAAAGGATAACTAACCCTGATAGCAGAAAAAAAAAAAAAATACAGAAATAAACGTTTTTTTTTTTTATCACAGTCAACTACAATCTCACAGCTCTGCTGTGAGTGATTACCTCCCTCAAAACAAGTTTTGAAGACCCCTGAGTTCTGTAGAGATGAACCGGATCATGCAGGGAAGACAATAAACTTCTGACTGAATTTTTTGATGCGTAGCAAAAGCACCAAAAAAGGTCCCTCCCCCTCACACATAACAGTGAGAGAGATCAGTAAACTGTCATAAATTAAATAAAACGACTGCCAAGTGGAAAAAAATAGTGCCCAAAACATTTTTTCACCCAGTACCTCAGAAAATTAAACGATTTTACATGCCAGCAAAAAACGTTTAACATTAATAAATTGAGTGTTATTAAAAAGCCTGTTGCTAGTCCCTGCAAATTAGGCTAAAGTTTTATGCATACAGTATAATTCCAGTGAAGTGCCATTCCCCAGAATACTGAAGTGTAAAATATACATACATGACAGCCTGATACCAGTTGCTGCTACTGCATTTAAGGCTGAGTTTACATTATATCGGTATGGCAGAATTTTCTCATCAATTCCATTGTCAGAAAATAATAAGCTGCTACATACCTCTTTGCAGATTAATCTGCCCGCTGTCCCCTGATCTGAAGTTTACCTCTCCTCAGATGGCCGAGAAACAGCAATATGATCTTAACTACTCCGGCTAAAATCATAGAAAAACTCAGGTAGATTCTTCTTCAAATTCTACCAGAGAAGGAATAACACACTCCGGTGCTATTATAAAATAACAAACTTTTGATTGAAGGTATGAAACTAAGTATAATCACCACAGTCCTCTCACACATCCTATCTATTCGTTGGGTGCAAGAGAATGACTGGTAATGGCAGTTAGGGGAGGAGCTATATAGCAGCTCTGCTGGGTGAATCCTCTTGCACTTCCTGTTGGGGAGGAGTTAATATCCCATAAGTAATGGATGATCCGTGGACTGGATACACTTAACAAGAGAAATGTGGGAATACTGAATTGGAAGGAGGTGGAGTTCCTGGACCCTGGTCATCCTAGGGTCCCGGTATTCTACTTCCTTCCCAAGATACATAAAAATCTGACTCGACCACCGGGTAGACCGATCATTTCAGGCATAGGGGCATTATCCTCAAATCTTTCACAGTACGTTGATACTTATTTACAGAAATTTGTCAAAAAACTAGATTCATATCTAAAAGACTCAACGCAAGTCCTCAACATTTTAGCACAGATAGACTGGCAAGATAATCTCATCCTAGTTACTGGAGATATAACATCATTATATACTATAATAGATCATGAGAAGGGAATTAAGGCTATTAAGAAATATCTAGACACTGATCCAGACATGAAGTCAGAGCAAAAGGATTTTCTACTAAAGAGCATAACTTTTATATTGAGAAATAATTATTTTATGTACAACGATAAGTTCTATCTACAGATAGAGGGTACCGCTATGGGCACGAGGTTCGCACCAAGTTACGCCAACCTGTTTGTTGGCAGCTGGGAGGAGTCTTTCTTCCAGGTTAGTGACTATGGTGCGAACCTCATGCTCTATAAGCGGTACATAGATGATGTCCTGATAATATGGCGGGGGTCCGAAGTAGAGTTAGTAAATTTGTTTTCTGATATGAATGCCAACAATATGGGTATGCATTTTACATTCGATTATAGTAAAGAAAGTGTTGTCTTTTTAGACTTAGAAATTATGGCAATTAATAATAGTTTGGAAACAAAGACACATTTTAAGGAGGTGGACTCCAACAATTTTATACATGCTAATAGTTGCCACCTCCAACAATGGAAGGATAATATCCCTGTTGGCCAAAGCCTGAGAATAAAAAAGAACTGTTCCAGACCCTCAGATTTTGAGAACCAAATTATAACTCTAATTGACAAATTTAAAGATAGGGGATATAATGACGAGGTTGTAAATAGGGCTGTAAATAGGGCAAGAGAGACAGATAGAGAAGCACTACTTTCATATAAACAAAAA